>NW_016232029.1:0-1214 GCF_001687245.7 Rhagoletis zephyria | reverse complement strand
TATTCTATATAATATTTTTTTATTAAACAGTAGATAACTTCCTGGAGCTTGCACCTACTGCCTGCAGCGATTTTGTTTCTACTGCTGTCACTAATACAGTGAATGCGACATTGACGCCGTGTGTTATCTCTACGCCTTCGTGCCAGCTAGCTACACTACGAGCTAATAATTCTGCTCCAACTACTCTTGCTAAAAGCCGTGCAGTTCTTAGTAATGCTGCACACTCATCTTCGTCTTCTGTTAATCTTTCTGCTGCTGTCACAAATGTAGTGAGTGCAAATATGATGCCGTGTGTTAACTCTACTATCAAAGTTAATGCTGCCGCTTTCACACAAGAATGATATAATACAAGATTGCGCCAATGAGAGAGGATTTTTGAGCGTAATTTTTGCGTGACGTCATCTTGGTGCAATTGCGNGCAATTGCGAGAGAGAAATGCCAAAACGCATATAAAAATATGTAAACAATGCAGAAAAATGTGTTAATTGTAATATTACATGGCCCAATTTGGTAGGAATCAATAAACATACAAAGATTGATTAATTAGGAACACGTAGCAATAATTTTGGACATGTAGCCCTTTAGATAAGTACGATTTTTAGCACATGAAAAAATTGATGTATTAACAGTGTTTGCAATTTCATTTAGACCAAAAGGAAGGTGTGCATCAAAGTGAATTTTTGAACTTGCCGTTTTAAAAAGCCATGCAGAGTGCATATTTATATTTGTGGACGGTAGCCAACCACCATAAACTCCACAGCTGTTGACTCCACAGCTTTTATTTGATGACTTTTGTACCATTTCCGAGAGGATGCATGAGGGTGGCTTTTTTAGAAGCAAATATTCTATGTCAGTAAAACATAATTTAAGCTGAACTCTTAAATGTAGAATAATTTGGGTACGGTTTTGTATTAGGTACGTAACAGCGCGGTAAGATGCCGCTTGTATTAGCGCCTGGCGACCTTATCCACTGGTGCATTACCTCATACCAGCACTAAAAGAATCAGGTACTATCAAAAATAAGTAGGTAGTGAAGTTCATGTAGCTATTTACTGTAGAAACTGCTTTTGTATGTATGTCATTGCCAGAAAACTAAACCAGCAACTGTCTACATTCACCATGGAAATATACATGGGCGTAGCCAGGTAGGGGCAGGGGAGGGCCTGGGCCCCCCCCTAACTTTCAAATTTTTGCCTAGATATTCAAAAATACTA
>NW_016232028.1:0-1214 GCF_001687245.7 Rhagoletis zephyria | reverse complement strand
AGCAGCAGCAGCACCACCACCACTGTACGACTGTCTCTGTTCAATCGCTGTCAAGCACTTCTAAGGTGGACAATATTGCAAGTGGTATTTATAGATCTCACTTCCACTACACACACACCGAGCAGTGTACAGTGCCAAGGTAGAAGGGCGCCAAAAAGCTGAAAATCCGCTGCATTGCGCGTTTCAGTTTCAGCCATTCAGTCTTTCAACCTTCCTCCAACACCAGCAAAAAGCGATCACTGCTTGCTCAGAGGTGGTCGTATAAAAGATATATGCGCCTCAGACGTTGCCGACTCCGACGTTTAGATTCAATTTTCACGCCCGATCATTCAGTCAGTGATACGCAGCCAATGAGCAAACACCTCTTTTGAGAAAAACTAAAATGTAACGGATTTACAAGTGCAATTTACATATTTTTTCCTTCTTTCCACCATTTGTCAGCTGAATTTGACAAATTGGCCAGCAATTACACAGGGCTCATCTTTCCTTTCATTAAGTTTTTTTTTCATCATCAATGACAATGTTTTCAGTAAAAAGTACTCGACTACTTCTGCTCGCCATCGTACTGGCAATGACACTAGGCCTGGCGATGTGCTCTACCACAACGCCAGCTGTCACCACCACCTCTCCACCCAAAATGACACGTCAACAGAAGGTGGCGTCGGTGACTCACTCCGATAAGGACATTGCCTTCAACACTATACCCGGTGCCAGTGACCAGTACGTGCCTGAGCAGCACTCCTCCAATCGTAGCACCTCCACCTCTCAACTGCTCAACTTTGAGGCAAACAGCAACACCTCATCAGTGCTCGCCAACACCACCAATAGCCAAGCGAATGTCTTTGAGGCTACTGCTCAAGCGAACCTGTCTCACCCTGATCCGCTGCAAGTGAACGCCCAGCAGCAGAATCCCTTTCTCTCCAATGTGCCAGGTGGAATCAATCCACAAATTGCCATGATGCTTCAGAACAATCCTCGCCTGCAAATGCTAGCTCGTCAGAATCCCATTGTGGCGCAGCAAATCATGCGCAACCCTCAGCTTCTACGTGATCCACAGATTCAACGTTCGTTTTCAGTGTTTTTAACACAGTGTGGTGCCAGCAGTTGTAACGTTGATAATTTACAGTTTGAATTATTACAGGAGCCATTCAGTCGCAGATGGGCCCCGGTCAAGGTCAGTCCTTGCTGGGACGACTTGGCCAGAGCGGTCTTCT
>NW_016232027.1:0-1214 GCF_001687245.7 Rhagoletis zephyria | reverse complement strand
TTTATTTTTTACCATAGCTTACACACTAAAACAAGGCACACTACTCCTGCCTGCCTGCTTGCCTGCATTGCAGTAGAAAAAACGAGTTTCAAAAACTGTGCACCAAATAATGGCATCCTGACGAAGCTGTATTTGAGCTCTGGCGGCTGATCGGTTCCGGAGAACAAAGCCATCGCTAAGCCTGTAAAGCGGGTGCACGGCGTCATTTAATTGATTAACTTGCTGCAATCTATCGATGCTGTCTGATGCTCCCAGTGCACTGTGTTATTAGCGGTGTTGATATGCTCGCTGCTTTCTCTCCAGTTTCGGCAAGGGTTTAATTAAAATCACATTCAGCGGAGAAGTTGCAATGTCAGTGGAGAAGCGAAAAAGAGAGAATGAGAGAATGAGCCTTTGTCTGGCAGGGCAATCCTTCCTGGAGCAGCCTCAGTGACCAGTGGCCATCCGTGGGCATCGGAGAGGCCCTGGCGGACTGGTGCTAGCCCATGTGGAATTGCCCAGTGCCGTGCTTCTGGCAGGAGCAATAAATTAAGTAGGCAGCCTCTCACACCGCCAATGACTACTTGACAATTCGCCCAATCGTGATATCGACAATTTTTTATGTTCGATGTTTGCTGCTGTTGCCACTGTCTGCTCACTCAGTTACTCAACCAGCTCCATCCACACTCGTGCTCGCGCGGCCTTCTCTCTCTCTCCTCTTGTGCCATCATTGCAGCGCAGTATTGTTATTATCGTCATCATTGCACTTGCTGCTGATGCTGCTGTTGTTGCTTAGTGCACTGTGTGCTTCCACGGCAGTCTCTGCGACCCATTTGCCCTCATCGCTCTTACTCTCTCTTTCCCCTCTTTCACTCCCTGTCTCATGTTGGCGATAAAAGGCTGCCCTTGCGCGCCCAGTTCAGCAGTTGAAAACAGTGGAGGGCGAGCAGTCCATCAGATGGCAAACTGTAACTTTGATATTAGCGTGCAATGGCAGTGCATCAGACATCCACTGTTCTGCTGTGCTCCAGTGGTGTCACTAGCCAATGATTTATTGTTGCACGTCTAATAATTGCATTTTATTTTAAATTAATTTATATTTGCCAATAATAAGCAAGGACTGGCTGGAGGTCGTGGCCTCTTTCATTCTGTTGATGCATCACCCACTGCTCGAACAATGCCAATGCAGTGCTAATGGTACATGACCAGGCAGATTAGGCGGCAGTGGTAGAGAA
>NW_016232026.1:0-1214 GCF_001687245.7 Rhagoletis zephyria | reverse complement strand
CTTAAAAACCAAGAAGAATTTAATCCATCTCATTAAAACTTTTTGCAGAAGAATAATGTAAACCCTTTCAATGAAACATTGCCATTTTATAGTATTTTCACAAATTGAAATTCCAAATAAACTTAATGAGCCAAGATAACCACTTCCTCAGTAATTTAGATGAACTGCCAATTGCTATGTATTATTTACCTTCCTCCGTGGTACGAATGGGCTCAAAATTATAGGCTTCGTACTACACACACAGCCACCACCTGCATTTTTAATTCGCAGTCACTTTGCATTTCCTCCTGTAAGCAATATTTACATCTTCAATGCAAGTGGGTAAATTGAAGTTCAAGTTGATCTGTACACTTTCTTTTGAATTGTATACATTGCATGCAAATAAATTTAAAACTGAAAGTGCATATATGTATGTAAAATGTACGTTGTGCATAAGTAATATGATTATGCCATTCCCTTTCCAAGAGTGCATACAATATTTTAAGTCTTTTTCACACTTTTACTCAGTATACATACATAGTATGTGGCGAACAAGAAATTGCACTCTAGAAAGATTGAAATCACAAAGATAGTATCAAATTTCCATCTTAAGCCTTTGGTTTATTTTCCTTCGAATAGCTGCAATGGTTTTCAGATACCTTCCAAGTGATGTTGTGTATAAAAAGGAAAATAAAAAAGTGCAATCAGTAAAATAAACCATACACATGCAGCAGAGTGTTCAGCTGAAGTGACATATGAAATCTATTGTTAATTATACTTTTAACTAATTAACATTTACTGCGGGTGTATTTTATGTAGTCGACGATGTTGAAAGCTTCATGCTCAGCAGCTTGGCTGCACTTTATATTTTGTCTACAGTTTTAAGAAAGATACTCGGACTCCTACACTTTGACTTCTGTGCTCCAGCAACAGTAAAGATTTCCAAATGAATTTTAGCAGTCGAGGATTGAAAATTTTCAAGCAAAAGCATACGACCCCAAGTTCTCTTTGGAACGCCCTATTGCCGTTTAGCGCCTGGCTAAATTTCCTTAAATAAGATTTATCTAGTAGTGCTAATAAACTGCACAGGGTGGCGACGAATAACTGTTGCCCAGGTTTTTTTGGAAAAATAAAAGGATTCTTTATATATTTTACAAATTGTTATTTTCCTTCATTTTTAGTCTTTTATACTCCCCATTTTTGGTACAAAAAATGTAATTGACTCAAAATCAATT
>NW_016232025.1:0-1214 GCF_001687245.7 Rhagoletis zephyria | reverse complement strand
GGTTATATATTTTATAGAAATCCCGCAAAAAAGCTAACTACAAGTAGGTAATTTTTTATCAATTGATAATTTTTTTCTGCAGGGTCATAGTGGCGTGTGTAAGTGAGTGAGTGCGTGTATGGGTAATGGGGAAAAATATTGCATTTATTTGACAGTGGCATTATTTGAGTAGCCTTAAATTCCCAGAAAAGTGTGATTGGAAATTTGATTGAATATTATTATGGCTACCATCGCTAGTTTGTATTTGAATTGCTTGAGCGCATGCAAGTATACATATATGTATGTAAATATGTACATATGTGTATCAAATGTGAAAGGCATGTGGTAAGTTTTAAAATTACTTGGGAGCGGCAAAATGCTTTATTGAACTACTTAATTGTTTAATAATTGTTGAATACGATAACGTGAGCTTCCAGGTACGCTGGTGCATACATACATATTTATAGTATATATAGTATACACAGCTATACTATAACGAGCAGTCTGGCTTTTTACTCAGAAAATGTTTCCATTAAATGGAATTTGAAGTAGAGTTTTGGCACAAAATAAGACTATTAAAATTTTTTTGAATATGGGCGTGGCACCGCCTACTTATAGGGGATTGCTGTAACTCATTAGTCGCTTTACCAAACCCCACTAAACTCGGTACGAACATTTCCTAGAGTCTATCTAAGATATTTGTTGAACATTTTTGAAATTTGGCAATAACTATGCTCACCTCCCATATAAAGGTTAGGTACGGACATATGAAAGGATAAAAAACAAATTTATATCCGGCAATAATTATAACTAAATCCTCATTTCTACTATCGAACTGGAATCATAAAAAACAAAGGCATCTATGCTTTAATGCTTGCCCGTACTTCGGCTTGGATTACTTTCGTTATAGACACTGGATCCTCATACCCAACTTCTTAGGAACACTAAAGTGTATAAGTCTCGAACTATTCATGGGTACCAATAGAACAATGCTTTCCCTATACACAAAATGTTATGTCTTAGGATAAAAGTGTTGCCACTTATTTTCGATTCTACACAATTTATCTAAAACATCGCAATATGGATATCAACTGAAAGGTATTGTTGAGAAATTTGGTCAGGGAATATTTTCAATCAGGGTTGCCATGCTTCTAAGTAATAAAAATTTTTATTTTGTTATTTTCAATCAGCATTTTTTCCGTATACACAGTACATATACGCTAAAGATATGTACC
>NW_016232024.1:722-1214 GCF_001687245.7 Rhagoletis zephyria | reverse complement strand
CGATTTCGATGTTGCCTGTGTAATTGGGGAAGGGTTTGTTTTAGAGTTTAACGGTAAAAACGGTTTGACTGACATACCTCTATTGTAGGAGTAGAACGACTGCTGGAAGAGCGCCCAAGTTTTCAGCTGTCCCTCATTGTAGGTGTCCACGATGGAGATGTTTCGAGTGGTCACGTAGTTGTTTGTATTGTATCGCCGGATTTTGACGCTCAGCATTGAGGTGCTGTCCTCCATGGTGGAGTCCACAAAGTCGGTGGACATGTAGTAGTAGAACTGCAGGCAAAAGTACTCTGAGCGAATATTCGAGTTGGAGTTGTTGAAGAGCGGCACTGAGGACATCTGCTTGGTCATCACTGCGGTGTTCCCGGTGGAGGTGTCTTGGAGGAAGTGACCAGAGGTTGTGCCCGTGGTGTGATCACGGAACCTGACCGAGTTCGGATTCCGCTGGAAGCCATTCGACGCCAGCCTCCAGTCACAGTTGTTGATCTCAAA
>NW_016232024.1:0-629 GCF_001687245.7 Rhagoletis zephyria | reverse complement strand
GGCGGCAATGAAGAGCAGGTAGAAGGAGTTTGACTGCGGACTGATCTCCACGTACTTCTTGTTCCAGTTTCGATTTAGCGGCATATTCGTTCGCCAGAGTGCCGTATAATCGGCATCAGTGTCCGGCGTCGAGGAGGCCTTGTTCGTCTTGGAGGCGTACAGGGCGAAGAATGAGTACCGATTGATGGACATGAAGTAGGTCCAGAAGGAGAAGCAGTAGGTGGTACTGCCGGCCAGCCGTACAGTGCTGATCAGGTAGTCCTTGCCAGGCATGAAACTGTTGCCTGAACTGCTCTGCGTGGTCATCCACGTACCATAACTTGAAGGTTTGGGGTACTTGAGCGAGTCGGCGTCGTTGCCCGGCTCCTTGTAGGGGCTGCTCGTTCGCAGCCAGTTACTCCGCTGCTGCTGGGGCCCGGTCACCGACCAGCCGCAGAGACCCTGCTCAAAGGAGCAGTTCAGAGAGCCGGCAGAGGGCGGCGGCGTCGGATAGGTCTTGTGCGGGTCGCAGTACAGCAGCTGAATGTTGTCGATGGCCATGTCCTCGAAGGAATTAAAGTTGTAAGGGGAGGAGCCGTAAAACTCGAGGTTGAAGCCGGCGTAGTTGGCGCCCACGTCCACCTGATAGG
>NW_016232023.1:0-1214 GCF_001687245.7 Rhagoletis zephyria | reverse complement strand
CGTTTAAAGTGTAAAACCGCGTATCAACAAAATGCAAAACCGCGTTTGTCAGGTCGCATAAATTATTTTTTAGAGAGTAAAAACAGTCATATTTCAAAACGGTTCGCTTTTTTATAAAGCAATAGCACTTTTGGCTAATATATTTCAGGAGCAATGGATAAGGATTGAGCCAAGAGCTTGTGTGAGCAAATCCAATTTTTGGCAGCCAAAACGCAGTGTATTAATTCACTTTCACAAAAGAAAACAGGCATTCAATTGTGTACGTATGAAAATACAAATATAAGCGCTGCAGAATCTATTGCCTACCCCTTTTTTTGGACCATAATTTTAACGGCCTCGGCAAGGATTAGTGAAAAAAAGTTATGGCAAAATATAACCTAGTGAAAACCAGGTCTAAGCTTCTGCGCAATTCAAAATGAATTATTTAACTTAAGCGACTTGTTTTGCGGTAAAAAATTGTTTGCGAAAAAAACTATACTTAAATATCAGAAGGTCAACTACGACTCAAGTGCTATAAAAAAAAACTATCTGAAGTAGAAAACATTCAATGTCACTCATAAACAACAGGAAATGTAAAGATTATTTGAAATACTAAAGGAAATATGTATGTGTGTAGAGTGGCTCTGATCGTGACTTCGTTGTACTTGGCTAAATTGAGGTTTTAGTTTCAAATGGCAATTAGCAATTATTTGCAAATTCATCATACGAAATGACATTTTGAAAATAAATTGTTCCACTATCGTTCGGCTTAATTTGGTTGGTTATGACTGGGCACTGTCTACTTAGTTTTAGCATCAATGCAAAATTACTTCACCTTTGGTACTGCCAATGATCACTTCAAGTTGTTTGCTTCGATTTCTCTTCTTATTGTTGTATCCGTTAATAACCAATGATTGTGCGTGCCAAATTGATTGATCTGCGCATGGCGACTTTTAATTTTTGCCAGTGGCTGTCAATGCTGTGGATATAGTAGGCTTTTATATCCAAAGGCCAGCGGTGAGTCATTTTCAATAGAACAGACATTTGTTTAGCGGACCAGCATTCAAAATATGTATTGATGTATTTTTTTACATTATTAAAACAAACAAAAGGCTTATATACATACATATACATATACTATTTGATTAATATTCATTTCAAAAAAACTTGCTGAACATGAACATGGTTATTCATCCTATGGATGCAAATTGAAAACTTTTTAATCTAGAACTGCA
>NW_016232022.1:0-1214 GCF_001687245.7 Rhagoletis zephyria | reverse complement strand
ATTTATCTTGCATTGGACAGATGGCCGATATTCTCTTAAGCCTGGTGCCCGTAATCTCGAAATATGCCAGATGACATCTACGAAACAGTTTGAAATGTGCGTTTGTAATTAACTCCTCATAATACAGCCACGAGGTCAACAGGATACTTTCCAATAGAATTTTAAGCTTCAGACTCTCAAGAAGTGTTTTGACATGCTTCAACCCTTGGTAGCGAGAGGGATGGTGGTAAACTATTCAGGGTACCAGCTCATTGCGGAATCGAAAGAAATGGGATCGTTGATGAGCTGGCGAGGAAGGAATTTTCATCTGCCCTTGTTTGTCCGGAACCATTTTGCTAAATTGGTTTGTCTTCTTCGACACATACGACTTCTNCAGGTTGCTCATAGTGTATCTAACTAAGCATAGCCATCTGTGGTCTCACCTACACTGGAGAAGCAACGCTGTAGCACATTCTGTGCGTTTCTCCAGCGGCCGTCAAACTTAGACTAAAACATTCCATATGACATTACATTCCTTAGCATTTATTATGGAAGTTTACGCTGTCAGAGTTACGAAACTTTTATAGGAATGCTAAATATCTTCCTTTTTCTGTTTATCCAGTCTATTAACTAGGTATACAACAGACTAAACCAGGTGAAAACTTGGCCTTCATTGCGACTATCTATTCTATCAGATCGTAATCAGAGGATCCCTCGGATTATGGAAAGAGAACATTTATGGGCGTGGACTTAGTTTTTATTCTCTCCATATCGAGTCATTCACAGTAAATCGAACTTCATATTTTCAACGAATTTGCTCAGTAAGAACTTTGAGCTTGAGTTTTTTTGATAAAGGATTGGAAGTACGTTTGTTTTTCCGAATTTTTGCTATCGGCGAGGTATATAAAATAGTCGAGCGAGGAAAAATATAGAAATCTATTTCGAACAGACAGGCGGCAATAAGAGCCCTTGGCTCTATGACAATTACTTTCAATCTAGCAAAACCTATAGAATTGAATTTATCTGACTATAGGAGCAGAATCCAAGCGTGCCTCAGTAAAACTTCAATGATCATTTCTTGCATATGTGCTGTCTCCATCCTAATTTTACAAAACGTTTTCGTTTTAAATGTCCTCATGGTAACACAATTGCTGTTACATACATACATATGTAAGAATATGTATTTGTAGCGTATAGAATCCAAACTGGCTACCTATGCGTGGAAATTAGTGCAC
>NW_016232021.1:0-1214 GCF_001687245.7 Rhagoletis zephyria | reverse complement strand
TCCATAATTTATTATCGAGTGTGGATTATGCAATGTTTGCTTGGTGTTGTATATTTTACTATCTGAACAGTGTCTACACCAAGCGGGGTACTAGTATTTATATACATTTGTACGAACGTTTGTGTATACATATACTTACGCAGTAAGTTTAAATATAGTTTCATATAGTCAAATTTCACATTTGTTCGTTGAATTCTAAACATTTATTGTTCACAATTTAACAGTTTACACATAAATGTATAAAATTTGCCCTAAAAAAAAATTGTTTAAATTTACGCATATTAAGAAAGGTAACCAGTTTCCTCTCCTAATGTGTGCAAATTTACACTCCGTGTAATAAAATTAAACAGTTGCTGTTTACGTTTGCATATCAAATTTGTCGCGTAGAGCAAAATTACACATAAAATGTTTAAAACTTTTTACAGGGTATCATACCCTTGTAAACAATTATTGACGGTAAAAGGATTTTTTTTGCATCTTTAATGATCCCTAGTAAAATTTCTCACTTAACAGTTGTGCAGAACATTTTAACCCTTTAACTGCAATTTTAGGAGAACTTGCATGGAACTTTTATGGGGTGGAACAAAACTTAGAATTTGGCGCCCACATATGGATGCTGCCGAAACAAAGTTTTCGACTTTGCTTATGCAGGTTTTCGTTGCGATATCTATTCAATAATAGCCCGCACAAAACTCTACTCCACTCTCTACCAAGAGAACTTATATCTAAGGCACCGTTACTTGTCAACTCTTCAGGTGTGCAATGCCCCAAAATAGCCTTATCCGAAAGGTTGGTCTTTTGTTTAACCAAAAATTTCTTCCACGGTTGCTGAAGACAAAGCCAGGAGATAAGTAGTTAGCAAAAGAAGTGAAAGCCGCATAAAAACCTAACTGTGTAGCATAATTTCTTCGTTTGGCCATATACCTTTAGAATGATTTGTTCTTGAAATGTAAACTATAACAAATCTTCATTTTAGATCTAGCCTTAGCGAATTAGTCACCTGAAACGCTTTCGATATAATCAATATTTTAAAATCAATGGGTTGAAAAGCTTACGAAATTCTCTTTCAAGGAAGAATATTGCCAGTGAGCCACAAATAATTTTTGGATTTGCAAAATAGGTCAAAAATAGCATTCTTCGCAAGAAACGTTGATAAACTATCGGAATTCTTAAAACAAATTGTATGTCCTATTATTGATACTAATCTTATAGAT
>NW_016232020.1:0-1214 GCF_001687245.7 Rhagoletis zephyria | reverse complement strand
TATACTCCTCATTGGTTAATTTCAACATATGCACGCATAGCAAGCAATTAAGTACATATACAAAACATACCACTTGACATTGAAATTTTTTCCATTAATTTTTTTTGCTTCGAGTGTTTCATAATTTTTTTCGTATCAGTTAGCAGTTCTGTTAGTTTAACATCGACTTAATGATGCTGAAAACACAATTTTCTTTCAATAAAATCTTTAAATTATGAGTAATTATTTAGTTAAAGCTAATGTAAGCTTTATTTCTCAACGCCGCATTAGTGGCATATGCGCTTTTATTGGTTGCGTTTTTATCAAGTAAGTAAGTAAGTAGTTATGTAAATATATACGCATTCTATTTTGAAATTAATTATCGGGATGCTTGTCTCACGCTAACTGGTAATTATTATAAAAAGATTTTACTTATTTATGCACATAATCTTCTATGCAAGTTTGCATGTTCACATAGGCAAAACAAATACATGTGCAAAAGGTCAATAAATGCAATTTTGAAAAACATCATGATTGTTAATATGTATTTGCGTATGGGAGGGAGATTTGTTGGCCAAGGTTTAATATTTCAATGGGTAATTAGTAAAAAATATACGAGCATATCTTTATTTAGGAATTGTAAAACTATTTATATCACGATGTAATCGGAATCACAAAAAAAAAATAATAATACATAGTTATAAAGATTTTTAAATCTATTTTGTTTTTTTTTTATGATTCCAAACTCCGATAAAAGAAAAGGCTACAAAAGAAGGCAGGGTATGACGAGCCTGGTTGTGAACGATTAAGATTCAGATTAGGATTAAGGTTAGATTAAGTTTAAGTTGAAGATGAAGGTTAAGCTTAGATAAGATTAAAATTAAGGTAAAAATTAAGATTAAAAATAAGATTAGGATTTAGATTAAGATTAGGGTTAAGAATAAGAATTAGATGAATGTTAGGAATATGATTAAGACTAAAATGTAGATTAATAGTAAAATTAAGATAAAGATTAGGACTAAGATTAAGAGTAAGACTAAGATAAGGGTTAAGATTAAGATTTAGAGTAAGATTAAGATTAAGAGTAAGATTAAGATTAATATTAGCTAAGATTAACATTATGATTAGGGTTAAGACTCAGATAAGATAAGAATAAAATAAGATTAAGATTAAAATTAATATCAGGATTAAGGTTAAGACCAAGATGAAGAGATTAAGAATAATATTAGTGATGT
>NW_016232017.1:0-1214 GCF_001687245.7 Rhagoletis zephyria | reverse complement strand
TGGTGATGATCAGAGACGCCAACTGGTGGTGCCTGTTGCCGTTGCTGCTGCTGCTGTTGCTGCCATTGCATCTGCTCCCAGCAGCTCTGATAATTTCGGGCGCCATCCTCTCTCTCACTGCCCAATGGACAGTGGCAACTCATCGACTTTCTGTGCCTAAGACCGCCTACTCTTCTTCNTTCGATGCAATGCAATGGTGATTACTTTTACTCTTGCAGTCACCACTACTACTGCAGCTAACTTTTTTTTCCAGGCACATCTCTCTCTCTCTCTCTCTCTCTCCACTCAACTTTGCTGCAGCTTCTTTATCTCTACTTTTTGCTCATCGCTGTGTTAGCCAATCACTGGAGTGAGCTGCCAAGATTTGAAGTGATACAAACTGTGATTCAACACCGTGTGTGTGTGTTCAACTGCCCTCTATAAACTAATTGGACTTTGCAGTCTTGTTCACCCGATTTTTCTCTAATAACTTCTTCTGCCTCTTCTTCATCGTGATTTTCGGACAGTTGTGACTAAAATTGCTCAACATGTGAATGACTCAGTAATTTCGACACACACCGAGCATCGACCAAAGATCAAACTTTTTTTTAATCAAACAAGATTTTTAAAAAGGACACAAAGTGAAAAGGCACAAAGAACTGCGTTACTGTGTTGTGTTCAGTGTTGAAATAAACTGCGAAAAGTACCAACGAAAAATGTCTCGTCGTTTTTCTCAAACATTGAGCTTCTTTTTCTTCCAATTTGTCTGCGTGTTTCTGGGAAAAAGGATGATGAGAAGCTCAGCCGAAGCGAAAATTCGGTCGATGGCCTTTGCTTCAGCGATGACGACCACTTGTATCCAATCCTCTGCAAGCTTTGGCATTGACTTTGACCTCTAAAAAGGGAACAGAAGAAGAAGAAGAAGAAGAAGGACTGAATGGGTAATGAATTACACGCACAGCTTTATGCGGCAGCTTTTAAAAACTGTGTGTTAACACATGTGGAGCAAACTTACCCTTACTCAATCGGCGAGAGAGAGAGAGAGAGTCTCAGAGAGTGCCGAGACTTTGCAGAGACAGGCGATCTATTGTTTCAGCAAAAAGTGCTCGATTTTCCGCTGCTGCTGCTGCTGCCGCTGTCGAAGAAATGGTTATTTATTGCACTTTTCAGCTGTGTGTGTTCTTTCGGCAGCTAGCAACACAACAAACATTTTTTCGAGTTGTTTCTGATTGGCG
>NW_016232016.1:0-1214 GCF_001687245.7 Rhagoletis zephyria | reverse complement strand
CAGTTTCATTTTATAAAATTTTTGTTTATAGAAAAATGCATAAGTAAGAAAGTTCGGGTACGGTTCGGTTATTTGNAAAAATATATATAGATAAATATAACCACGAAACTATGTATTTGTGACAAGAATCATCCACATAAGATGAAAACTACTGCAGTTTCATTTTATAAAATTTTTGTTTATAGAAAAATGCATAAGTAAGAAAGTTCGGGTACGGTTCGGTTATTTGACTAGGGATGTTGCGAATGTGGAATTTTAGACATCCACGGATGCGAATGCGGATGCGGATGTCTAACAGCAAGAAACAATAAGGTAAGTAAATTAAGTTGTTTAGGCAAATAAAAAATGGAAAAGTTAGGAATTTTTAATAATGTTTATTTTATTTAGTACTTGAATTTAAAAAGTGGGAACATTATATTTAATAAAAAGTAATGACAATTGCATCGGGCTGAAAATATCGGATGTATCCTCCCGACTTTCATCTTCACTTGAAGAATCTAGCATAATGGTGAGATCGTTGTTTAAACAGCGCTTACAATCCAAACCAGATGTGTCAGGTTTTTCTAAAGCTTTTTAAAAGAATTCTTCATTCTCATTCCTTTGGCTGTTTCAGAAATTGTAACGCCATCAGGGTTTTTTCGATTTTTGTTTTTGTAATTCATTTTTAATACCTTCTTCTGCGACTGGTTTGAAAAGTGTGAGCTTATAGCGAGCTAAATAGATGGATATGGAAAATAAATTATTATTTTCCAGGAATGAAAGTTTTGGAAAAAATTCTATTTTCAAAGTCGTGGTTGCCAGCTGAATCGGATTATTTTTTTAAAAAGCATCCCGATTTTTTATGTGTAAGCATTTGAATTATTAGAATCGCGGAAGATGAGGAGGGTCTCATATAGTAACGTAATTCTTACTTAATGAAAGGTCAGACCTATATAATTATTTGAGCATCGATTCTCTTTGTGACCGTTTCTGCTGGAAATCCCTATTGAAGCACTTGACTTTAAATAGCAAAACAGAAAAACACGGACGTACGACTGCCCATTGATAGCTCGGTTGTATAGCTTAGGAAATAATATGCTTAAATACATTTTTATCAAAGTTGATAAATGACAATTTGACCAGTTTTGTTACACAAATACTCCCACGACCACAGACAAAAAATGGTCACAATTTGTCGTTTTGTTTGCCATATATACGTTTTATCGGTGTACTTG
>NW_016232015.1:0-1214 GCF_001687245.7 Rhagoletis zephyria | reverse complement strand
AACTGTCAAAATGTCCAGCCTAAATGTTCAAAGTTGGCGGGCAAATAAACTCGACGAATTTCCGCAAACGTTCCTTAAAATTTCAAACGTCTAGGTACGCAGTGATGTAGTCTATAAAATTTTAATATAATAAAGAGCAAGTTTGCAGTTGCTAGGATTTACCGTTGATTTTTGGCAATTTTTCTTGCTTGTGCATTTTCCTTCATATAAAAAAAAATTGTCCAACATACTTTGTATGGCAGAAACTGCATAATATCGTCAGCGAAAAAAAATCCTAAAATCAGTAGTCATTTTATTTTAACTAAAATTTGTATTAAAATGTTTGAAATCATTACACTTTGTCGAATTTTTGTACAAAGTTTGTAATTCGGAGATACATGGTTACATGTGAGATAGTGGGCTATACTTTCATAAAGAAGTAATAAACACTGAATAAAAAAAGAAAAAATGCCACAACTGGGTAAATTGTGGCGTCCCTATTTACTTTCCCGTCACTGTATGTCTAAAATCATTAACAATATATTATAAATCATATTGCCAATCGATAGCTCCATTGCTGTAAGCATAAATAATTGAAGTACATATTAAATTTCGAGCTTATTCAACCTCCATGTACATATTTTCCATGTGCCTAAAAGCTAAAAGGAAAATTATATCATGCTTAAATGTATAAAAATAAAATAAAATAATTTTCTTATATTGTAGAGGACTTCAGTTACTTAACACAACTATGTAGCATAGATTCGTGATTATATGTATGTATTATTTTTTCCATATTTATGTTGAATCTGAAACGAAGTTCAATATTTAAAAATTCATAACCAAATGTCAATTATTTTATTCAAGTCTGTATTAATTATTAAATTATATATATACATTTACACATGTTATTACTATGCCTACTCACATACATACATACATTTAAATAAATGTATTTGAGAAAAAAGTATCGTTACTAAATTGCGCCACTTGGTCCTTAATCCATTCCACAGTACTCATTTCATTTTGGCTTTATTTATATATTTTACAATACATATTAAAATTTCATATGATAGCATAAGATGTATCAAAGCTATTATGAATAAATGTATTTGTCTGAGAAAAAATAACTGTAAACTTCTGGTTAGTTCATTTATTTTTCACAAACAAATTGAACTGAAAAAGGAATCACAAGAGCTTGTTGTTGTAACAGCACACAAATTCCCCAAAGAATT
>NW_016232014.1:0-1214 GCF_001687245.7 Rhagoletis zephyria | reverse complement strand
TGTATGAATGTATATTAGGGTGTCATCGATTTTTTTGATTTTTTTTTTTGAAATTCGATACGCTCTTCCGATTCGATATCCATATTATACACCTTGGACTATAACTTGAGGCTCTTCTAAAAAATGCTGACATTCTGGTGGCAAATCCAAAACCAAGTGCTAGCGAGGGTTTATATTGGGAAATTTTTTATCTCACGGTTTAACAGCTTGTACACATCGTTGATGAGGATGGTAGACTTGCATTCATACAATCTTTCAAATCACACGTAGTGATTAGCACCCCCCCTATTAAGAGCCAAGGACTTCCGCGGAGCACACACACCTTTATAGCGCCCGCCAAGACCGGCGTGCGATTTAAAGCCTGTTTAACTTCTACATCCCGTAACTCCCTCAGTAACTAAAGGATATTTACTGATTGATTACCTATATTTTAAAGTTAAATTTTACTTCTTTAACCTTTCTCGGGATTATTTATTGTTAAAGTGCAGAGCCCAAACAAGGACCTCAATTCGTTCGCCGGCAGCACTGGGGACAAATACAAACAAACGTTGTTGGCAACATACAAGACAATCGGCGACCGGTTGTGAATTTAGCTAAGACAGTTGCCTCTCCAGGGAGTAGTAAGATGCAGTGTAAGAAAGTGCAGACCTGTCAAAGCAAACAAATGAGATGGCTTCTCATGTCGCTTGAACACTACCTTCATAGCTCGGCCTCAATCTTACCAGCCAGGGAGCATATGCAACTTTATAATTCGAAACCTTCTAGGCTCTCTACGAGATCATGGACGAGATCCAGACATGTGTACCTCACGCAACCACTGGGCCCAACTTTGTACACACAGGCCTTAAGCAACATTCACCGATAGATAACAACCGCTTTTACCATTTCTCTCTCCGTGAATGTTGGCATCGGAGTTCAATCACCTCCCATTGAACACCAGGAGCTTCAGCTGTATTGAGAAAACGTTATGGCACATTTAAGGTCTGGATACTCTAGCAGGTTAAACTCTTACTGATTCAGATAACTTCTACGGAATACCTTCCATGGGCACGTGAGTGATTTAAACTAAAATCTAGTGGAAGTTATGTCATAAGTTAACTTCCAAAATAATTAATTCGCCAGAGAGGAGGAGCGGCATACAGTGAGCGATAACCCGACTAACCGATTTTGGCCGAGTTAAAAACAGCACGCCACTCATATCCATTTTGTGCCAA
>NW_016232013.1:0-1214 GCF_001687245.7 Rhagoletis zephyria | reverse complement strand
TATTCCGACGAACTGATAACCTCCTCCTTTTTTGGAAGTCGGTTAGAAACAAAGCTAATGGAAAGCCGATTGGAAAAATTACATACACAATAATAAAAAACATCAATTTTAATGCTGTATTTTGGGAAATTTTCTATTTAAAAACAAAAAACAACAATATGGGTATTCATGGAAACTCGTAAATGCCTCGTTACCGCGTAAACCTCGTAAGTAAACCGATTTTCCATACAAAGTTAAGTAAGTTTACGAGGTTTAATGTAAATACATACATATAAGTTTTCATAAAACGAAGCTTCAATGGTAGCATTTCTAAATTACTTAAAAAATTGAAATAAAAATCACACCAAATTATAAATTTCTATATAAATTATAAATCTTCACAATGTATGCAGCATTTTTACTCAAAATTTTCCGCGAATTTTTCATAACAATATTGTTCATACTACAATAAAAAACCAAAAAAATCTCTTGACTTCGTAGAAAACTCAGGAAAATTCAACAAATTTGCATACAAGTTGGCATTTTAGTATAACAAAATGCCAGTTTGAAGTTAGTAAAAGGTCGTGTTGATTTTTGGGAATTTATTTGCAGGTATGTAGTTTCTTCCAAACAAAAATCAAAAAATATATCGAACATACTTTGCACTTCACTCATTTAGTCGATTAGTAAATAGAACATGTAATATGTAAATATTTCAAGAGTTCTATATTTTTTACAACGAGATGTCTAAATTTTTTTCTTGCCAAACACCGAGACATTTTGCGTCCCGGCAGGCAGTGTAGCGGAGCCGGGACATAGCTCCTAAATCCGGGACAGTGGCAACCGTGCTTCCCTGGGAAAACTCTTCCTGGCACACATTGCGAATCGCAGTTGACTTTTTTCTGTTGGAAAACTTCCAAATAGCGCTCATCTTTTTACAAAATCACAGCAAAACGCAATGNATCGACCCCTTTGCGCAAAATTATCGTATGTTAAATTTGTTACGAAATTCAGTTTTTGATGCAACGGATTAAATCCCAATAGCAACTTCAAAATTGACTGTAAATTTTATCGTATGTGACAATAATTTTTTTTTTTTGTGGGCGAAATTATCGCATGTGCTAAGAAACTATAATGTAGAGACCTTTCAAAAAAATCTTGCGTTTAGTTGTATTTCTCAATTATCTCAGCAAATCTAAAACTTGGTATTAACGGTTTTAGCCAAAGCAGAGAAA
>NW_016232012.1:0-1214 GCF_001687245.7 Rhagoletis zephyria | reverse complement strand
TCGGATGTTGGGTTCCCTTATCCAAACGTTAAAATAAATACGCCAATGATTCCTGAGCCACAGCCCAGCTATAGACCGGATAAACCGGGTTCGTTACACCTTTGATTTGACGTTCCTGTTTTTAAGATTGTTAAATTGGTTCGTAAGATATACGTGATTAAGTGGAACCACTTTTTGTTTTAAGCTGAGTAACGGTAAATTACAATTATCTCGAAAACGTATCCATTAAAAAAAAAAAAATTAACTCGATTTTCGGAATCACCGAGCAATTCTACGTAGAAATTGGATAGTGGCATCCATCGAACATTTTTGCTGTAAATCAGTGTAATTTATGCAACCTCACATGCGCGGTTTTTGCATTTTGTTGAGACGCGGTTTTGTACTTTAAACGACGATATTTGCAGAAAATTTCAACTTTTTTTTTTAAATAAAATAATAAGAAATTAAAATCCCCAATATCTATTTCACAATAGTGGAAATATTAGGTGTCTGCTGTCAAACACAGTTTCTGTCAAAAAAAATTTAAGTGAAACTACCTTTAAAATATTATGATAAAAACAGTAAGGTAGACCGTTCTCTCAATTCGTCGGCCGTGACTTTTTTTTTAATTTTGACTGCATTTAAAAATCGTATAAAATTGAAAATTAAAAAAATTTAACTTGTTTTTGTTATTTTATGGCCTTATAACAATTATATTCAACAATTTCTATGGACCTTGAGGCCGTTTTTAATGAAAAACTTATTGTGGAAAAGCAACAATAATTTAAAAAAAATGGTAGAAGTGATAGCTATTTCGAAAATCACCACATTTTCTCATCAGACTTCTTTCAGTAGGTTTCGAACCGACGATCCCACTGACTCAGCCAGTTGCCTACGCACTGTGCTAAGTTCGCCTTGTGAATTATTGTTACTTTTTTTGCCACTTTTTCATTTGTTAAACCAACACAATCAAGCGCAGCTATTCCGTTGTAATTCTCACTTGATGATGTGGTTGTTGGTTTTGTTGGTTTTTATTAATAATTCTATTTTTAGAATGTTTTAACTTTTAGGTGTGCTCGTCCTTAAGTTATTTGTTTTTTGTTATTTTATGGCCTTATAACATTCACACTTGATCTTTTGGTTGTTGGTTTGTTGGTTTTTGTTAATAATTATATTTTTAGAATGTTTTAACTTTCAGGTGTGCTCGTCCTTAAGTTATTTGTTTTTTGTTATTT
>NW_016232010.1:0-1214 GCF_001687245.7 Rhagoletis zephyria | reverse complement strand
ATGAGGAAAAGGTGGTTTCATTCAAAATTACATTTAAGTTTGAAAATAACACTAATTACGATTTAAGGAAGAGGAACCCGAGGAGGATAACGATGCAGAAGAGACCGAGGAAGAGGAAGAAGAGTCTGAGGAGTCGGAATCAGAAGAAAGCGAAGCAGAAACTGAAAGCGAATCCGAAGCAGAGGTATGATAAACTAAAATCAACCTGATGTAATATTTGCAAAACAAATTTTTCTCTCAGGATGCCAGCAACGCTGACAAAAAGAGTAATCTGGAACCGCGTGTGAAGAAACACGAGAGTCGTTTCTTAGCAATGAAGAAATGCAACGTATTGCTTCAAGCCAATGTAGATAATTTGCAAGACGAGATTACACAAATACGTGCCAAGGCAGCANTCATCTGAAAGCGGTCGTAAATTGCTTATTGTTTTGCGGTATTTATAGCTACTTTTTATGTGAATAACTAGGATTTTTTTCTAATAAATCAGAACTTACCTTATCTAGTAAAATGAAAACTTATCACCGTATTGAGTGGATTTCTTAACAATTGGCGAGCACTCTGGGTTACTCGTTTGGTCTTTAAACTCGTTTTAGCTAATACTGAATTGAATCTCAGATAGTTTTATTGATAGAAATTTTAACAAATCACATTTTTTTAATAGAAATGCTCAATATTTTTGCAAGCAGGTGGTTTTTTGTACGCCTATAGTTTTTCATTTATTTCTTTCTGTTTTGAACTACACATTTGAATGTTGTCTTACAGTGGCCTTCAAACCACCAATGTTGTCATGGAGACTTTCAGTGGTCTTCAAGCTACCAAAGCGCAGAATCTGCCAGTGGTCTGCAAACCACTTTGGGAACAAAGTGCACTCCTAGAACGTTAACACATTCTAGCTACCTGGCAATGCTTGTAAAAACCGATTATACAAATTGTGAACCAGTAACCGATATATATTAATAAAATATGAATTTGATTTCTTTTGTGTTAAGATAATAAAGTGAATCAATACAAGTATT
Organism: Rhagoletis zephyria; assembly: GCF_001687245.7. Lineage (NCBI taxonomy): Eukaryota > Metazoa > Arthropoda > Insecta > Diptera > Tephritidae > Rhagoletis > Rhagoletis zephyria. Next base: position 198 of record NW_016232010.1, on the reverse strand, counting down.
TAAGCTCTCTTGCAATTCTTAAGAATTTTTTTCTCCCTGAGCTTACAGGTACTTGCAAGAAGGTACAGGAAAAATGATCCCGTACTCCAAATTCCTCCAAAATCCTGTAAATGATAGCGAATTTTGGAGAGTTGTGTAGAAAATGAAGTTTCAAGATTTTACCCGAACTTTTTCTTCTGGTGAAATCATGAAAAGTGT
>NW_016232009.1:969-1214 GCF_001687245.7 Rhagoletis zephyria | reverse complement strand
AGGACCCATAAAATATAGTCACCATGAAAAAATTGTTAAAGGAACAATTCGGTATTATTACCGGGAATCTCCTGAAGATAAGCAAAGCTGTCCGATCGAAAAATATTGATTTTCAAGAATTCTACACTATTTCTCCGAAAAGTTGTTTTTTCCCCATATAAAATACATTGAAAACTTTGAGCGCTTTGAGCACACCCTAATTTTTTTTTCAAAAATAAAAAAATAGGGGTATAATTTTTTTTGGT
>NW_016232009.1:0-927 GCF_001687245.7 Rhagoletis zephyria | reverse complement strand
GTATAGAACAATCCTAGGGGCTGGCGGCATTAAAAATGCGACCTTATTTTTTTTTACATACATTTTTGGACCACTTTAATGTACACTCAGAAAAAAGGCGTGAGTACTAGGTACTCATGAATTTTGATGTGTAAACATATGCGAACGGCAAAGCATAAAGGTACGTTTACATATAATTATTATCTCAATCAAAACTCGTTAGCTGTCAAATTGGTTGTGATTGTTATTCGGTGACAGTTAATAAGGTCAATTGCCTTTAATTGCCAGATGAATTACATTTATACAAAAAATTATATTTGTGTGACATATTTGTAGGGACTTTATTAAAAAATGAAACGGCAACNCAAAATAAAAAAATAGGGGTATAATTTTTTTTGGTTAGAACAATCCTAGGGGCTGGCGGCATTAAAAATGCGACCTTATTTTTTTTTACATACATTTTTGGACCACTTTAATGTACACTCAGAAAAAAGGCGTGAGTACTAGGTACTCATGAATTTTGATGTGTAAACATATGCGAACGGCAAAGCATAAAGGTACGTTTACATATAATTATTATCTCAATCAAAACTCGTTAGCTGTCAAATTGGTTGTGATTGTTATTCGGTGACAGTTAATAAGGTCAATTGCCTTTAATTGCCAGATGAATTACATTTATACAAAAAATTATATTTGTGTGACATATTTGTAGGGACTTTATTAAAAAATGAAACGGCAACATGACTCTCCCACGGCTCTCTTTGCACTTAGGAATGTAACTTACAAATAAAAAATATATACAGTCAGTCAATAAAGTTTAGGTACAGCGAATTTTTTGGAATACGGGCAACTATTATTTAAATATTNAATGTTTAAAGTATGTCGATTCATAGAAAAACAAATGTTGTTCTTACAGTAAACATTGCCCCGTAAGTGTTGTTTTTTAAC
>NW_016232008.1:0-1214 GCF_001687245.7 Rhagoletis zephyria | reverse complement strand
CGCTTAATTTGAAAATGGTTTCATTTAAACTGAAAATGCTATATACATAATAAAATAATTAGTTGCTCTCCATCCATCGCCGCCGCCGCATCGCATACCTCATTGTATATCGAAGTGAAAATCCGAATGAAACATATGAACTTTGTTTTAATATTAACTAAAATCCTCCGTGTTTGACCTTTTAAATTTCTCTAGCGCACCCTGCGCTCCCTCTAACACACTCAAACCCTAAACATGGTCCTTCGTCGCTAAAACGGCGACCCGCGGCCTGGCGACGATCTCTCCCCCTCATAAGCGTACATACATATCGTCACTTGAAATGCAAAATAACCGATAGGCAGTGCGGCGGCAAACGCGTGTGCGAAAACAAAAGTCAACTCGAAAAAACTCAGTGAAATTAAATAAAGTGTGCATATGTATGTAAAAAACTAAACACAAAATCTTTAAACCGCGAAAAACAAAACTAATAAACTTTCCGCACCAGAAAAAAGAGACGAAACGTTAACGGCAAATTAAAAAAGCCAAATACAGTGAAATTTAAAATAAAAAACTAACATACAAAAAAAAAAATAAAATAATAATAATTTTCAAATAAGGAGCAGAAAAGTTTCTTTATTTTTCCGGCGCGAGCAGCATACCTGCGCCAAATCCCCCTCCCAAACAGATGCACAAATATATATACACCATAAAAAAAGGCGCAGTGAAGGTGGCCGACAGCAACATCAACAATACCCGCAGCGGTCAGAGAAGCACCAACTAACAAGAGCGGCAGGCAGATTAAGGTATCAGCGGTACGGTTCCAGAGAAGGTAACTTACATACATATGTAGATATGTATATAGGTGGTACCCACATAAGCAATTAAGTCCGCAAAATTTACTGCGTTCACATTTCCATATACTATACGTATGTTTGTGTATATAAATGCCATAGTGTTCCCCACGAGGTATAATTATAAAAATACTCAAACATATACTCATAATTCCCGCGCATTTTTGTACATATTTCCCCTCTGGAAAAAAAACTATAAAAATACACATGCGTAACTTACATTGCATATAAACACAAAGCCATCTCAAATTCACATATGTCCCGAATTTTTTATCGGACAATTTCCCCCTTGTACGGCGCTTTCACATATATAAATATATACATACATATGTCATCATCTTCTTCTTCTTAATTGGCGCTGTAACCGCCTAAGCGATTTTGGCC
>NW_016232007.1:0-1214 GCF_001687245.7 Rhagoletis zephyria | reverse complement strand
AATTCCAAAGCACAAAATGGTTTGGACATTCGAATAGTTAAGGAATTAAGACATTTAATTTTTGTTATGTATTTTTTGTTTATATTTATGGTGAATGTCGTCCTATATTAATTGAAGGCTAAATCATTTAAGATTTTTTCAGATCCAAAAATATTTATACCATGTTTGGCAGATATCAATTTTCTGAACCTGAAGTAGTAGTCTCGACCCTGAAAGCCTCCTTCCCTACGTGAATCCGCCACTGGTCTCATACTTACATTGATGGCAGGTTTTGTTTTAGAGAAGAATTTCAAATTTCGACTATACAAAGTTGAAAGTGTTCAAAAGCAAGACACAAAACGAAAAATGGTCTCGCTTAAAAAAGCGGCACGCAAAAACGGTTAAGTAAAGAGAGGAGCAAAAACAAAAAGAAGCAACAGAATAAATTTCTAGCGATTGAGTCAAATAGAGGCCTACAGCAGCGACCAACAGCCAGGCGCACAGAAAATTGCCAACAATTGATGCTACTACTGCTACAGCAGTCGTCCAGTAGGCTTTGACTACACTGCCAATTGCTGCCAATTTGGTTGCCATTGCACTTAACAGTGGTGCCTGCATTTTCTGCAGCTACTCCCCAGCCTTCCTCCCCTTGTCGGTCGCTTTTTTGCTTTGCTGTCGATTACCATGAAATGGGAAATAATGTTGGCTATTGGCAGCTACAACTGTTTGCAACAAAATTGCCAGCAATATGCAAGTAGCAACGATATTGACGGCTTACACAACAACAAAGGCAAGAAAATCGCACTGGCTATACATAGATGCTGTAGAAGTTGGTGAAGGGTGGTGGAGGGGCGAAATTGCTTGAAAGGCAGTAGCAGATGAAAAGAGCAACATTTGCATTTGCATTCCAATGCATTGTTGGCGACTGGATTTTTTATGGACTGCAAAAACAAAAACCCATGAATTCCTTGTAGAATATGAGTGTTTGAACAAAAAAAAAAAAACACAAATGTATAAACAAAGTAAATATTTTTCGTACCTGTGTAAATTTTATTTTGTGAATAAAGTTGCACGATTGCTTGCAACATTTGCTGCAAACACGTAGTGTGACTTTGAGTGTTGCGGGGGCGCTAGCTGCCACTCGTAAGTGCTTGTTAAACTGGGTGGAGTCGGTTCTCTCGCAAACACAAGCACACATACATTTGTAGGTGTTTTCGCTCTGCCCCCAACCGAAC
>NW_016232006.1:0-1214 GCF_001687245.7 Rhagoletis zephyria | reverse complement strand
ATTTTATTTATACATTCTCTTTTTATTTGCTTTATTTGTTATATAATTTGGTTCAATTAAATTTTTTATTTTTGTATCATTTTTAATATATTTTATACTGGTCAATATTTTATTAAATTTATTTATTTTTATTTCATTTTTGGTCTTATTTTATCTAATTTATTCATTCTCTTATTTGTTTATTTATTTATTTTTTTTTTATTAAACTAATTGAATTAATTTTTATATAATTTTTCCATTTAAGTTTATTTTTTGCATATAACTCATATTTTTTTATTTCAATAAAGTTTTTATTTTGCTTATTTTTCTTTACNTTATACACACTTTTACTTAATTATTTGTATTGTAATTTAGTTTAAGATTATATTTTATTTTACTTTTTCATGGTTTTATAATTTTTTTAATTCCATAAAATTTTTTTATTGTATTTAAAATTTTGTTTAAATTAATTTTAATAATATTTATTTTTTAATTAGGTTATTTTTTCTATTTTTAATTTTGGAAATTTTTAAATTTGATAAATAAAATCATTGTATTGTTTTTTAATTCCATTTTTTATTTAGTGTTATGTTTTTAGGTTTTTTTTTGTACTTTTTAAATTTAGTAGGTGATTACTATTTAAATTGAATCCATTTTGTTTTTTCGCTATTTTTGATTGCATATTTAAATGCAATTAATATTTTTGTTTTTATTTCATTTAATTTTTTTTTGTTTATTTTTTTAAATAAAATTTAACTAATTAGCTTCTTTGCTTCTAGTTTTCGCTTCGTTTATTCGTATGGACATATGCTTCGCAATCAATGCACATTAATCTAATAGTCTTTTAAATCGATTTTTATTATTATAGAGTTGTATTTTATTTTATTTGCAAACTTAATTGTATTATTTTACTTATCCATTATATATTCAATTTTATGTTTTTTTAATATCGATGTAGTTTAGCGTTCATGTAATTTAATTTTTATAGGTTTTTTTATTATTTTTTATATAATTGTAAATACTTGGATTTTTTTAAAAAAAATGTATACTTACTAAGCTTGATTTTTATTCTATTTTTTGTTAACTAACTAATCTTATTTGATTCCAATTATTTTATTTTTTTATATTATTTTTTATATTTTTTTTTATTTAATTTTGTTTTATAATTTATTCCTAATTTTATAGCCTTATTCTGTATCGCTGACAAAATCTTTTTTACTGACCAATTTAAACTT
>NW_016232005.1:0-1214 GCF_001687245.7 Rhagoletis zephyria | reverse complement strand
ATATTACATAGTTACATCCCGAGCTAATAAAAGGAAGGTAAAAAAGATATATGTACTAAATAAATTAAAAATAACCACTCATGCCCATACATATATCCGTAGTTAGGGATGTTAATTTTTCGACTTTTCCGAGCCCGGGATTTTCAGGATGGCGTTGTCACAATCCCGGGATTAGTCTCGGGATTTAGATATAAATTACTTTTGAACAACTTCAATCGAAAAAATTGCTTCTATTTTGTTTGAGAAGCTCTCCTACCATGAAATATATAATAAGTAAATGGGTTTGAAACCTACTTTTTTATTCAAAGTGGCGTTTTTTACTTTTTCTCTCTGACCGCAGGATTTATTTTGAAGATATGATTAATTCCAAAAATTGTTTAAAAAAATCATTGCAATGTAGAATAAAAATATGGGTAACAAATGCAATAGGAAATTTCTTTAGAATTTAAAAACGTTAAATTTTTTGGATTCACAAGGACGAATAGGTAATTTTTAAGCTGACCTAGTAAGAAGAACGAAATTCGAGGATGTTATCGAGTTTATATAAGCCCTTAACATATAATTTTTTCAAAAACAAAAATTTCAAGGATAAAACTTTAAAATGACATTTTCAATATTTACCAGCCCTTTTGCACCAGAAACTTGAATCTGTTCAGATTCTACAGGATTTCCTCATTAATTTTATACCCATGCTTCTTCTCTAAGCACATTTCTCTGAATTTTTAAATCATTTTTGAATTACTGAGGTCAGAGTGAAAAACTAAAAACGCAATTTTACTATATTTGGCCCAGGGTTTCGTGAATTTATTGATATTTGTGTTTAAAATGTACTATCGTGCGGTGTTTTATGTATAATGAGCTAGACATTTATAAAAAAATATTAATTATTAAATAAAAAAAGAAATATATTCAATACTGGTGGAGTGCAATGGGGTATAGTCATTGCGCTGGGTATGCAGTTACAGTTGCATGGCTATACTCAATCCCGACTCTTGCGTCCTCGTTCGCGCACTCTGGGCAACGTGAGCAACCCATGTGCGAGATGCGGTAACCAATCCGAGTGGAGCCTTGGGTCACGGCAGAAAGAGAGGGAGCTTCGGTGGGGCCACTCTGACTTATTCGGTTTAAGGGCTCACTGAAGTCTGCAGCGTCTGTTCNTCAATACTGGTGGAGTGCAATGGGGTATAGTCATTGCGCTGGGTATGCAGTTACAG
>NW_016232003.1:0-1214 GCF_001687245.7 Rhagoletis zephyria | reverse complement strand
TATTTTCAATGTATTTTCGTTTGAGATAGGCCGTTTTTGAACCGAATTCTCAGATAGGGCGTTCTTCAAAAATTTGTGAGATAGAGTGTTTTTCAATAAAATTCTGAAATAGGTTGTTTTTTAATAAAATTCTGAAGTAGGGCGTTCTTGAAAAATTTTCTGAGATAGNTAATAAAATTCTGAAGTAGGGCGTTCTTGAAAAATTTTCTGAGATAGAGCGTTTTCGAACCGGCTGCCGAGATAGGTCGATCTTCCACTCAGCCATCGATATGTACCTACAAATTTATTCAGTCGAGCTAGAGTTGTTTAGGAGAAAAAAAAGTTGCATATCAAAGTTTATGTTAAAGCAAGGATTGTATCGACACAATAACCATCAAAAAACAATAACTCATAACCTCTGGGTATTATTTTGTACTAAACTTACAATAACAACAACGACATTAAAAAAGCAAATAGCGAACACCTGGAATATCCGAAGCCTTAATCGAGAAGGTGCGTCTGCCCAGATAGCTGATGACCTAAGGAAAATAAAAGCTGACAAGTGCTTTAATATCACACCCCCATTTTTGGAAAACCAGCGAATGCAAACCTGATCACATTAAAAAAAATGTATTCGCGTGTTATAAGTAGATTCTAAACCCAAAAAGAGAACATAAAACTTACGTGCGGTTTGACCTTCCTATGTGAAATTTACATATACTACGTACGCTTGATACTTAAGTATGTGAGCATAGCGGAACACGTATTTGGTGAAGGAGAGCGCCGTCGAGTAACATCGTTGAGGTATGCTCATTTGGGATGTTCTCTACATTTGGTTAATTTTTATTTAAGTACCGCACAAATGTGTTCCTATTTTTCGATCGAATGTGAGGAGTGCAGTTAAGCTGGGAACTTTGCAGCCCTCTCGTTGGTATTCGTGGTTCTTTGTTTTATTATAAAAGACATCAAGTTCACACAGAAAAGTGAAATAAATTCGCAGAGTTTTCGTAAAATATAACTGCTCTAGAAGGCAGGTTCTTTTTTTTGTCCCACCCGTGACAGAAGAAATAAATCAGATTTTTTCCATNCGATCGGAAAACTCTGTTTCTCTGCAGAAGGCTTCCAAATGTTTATTTTACCATTTTCTCATTGTAATTTTTGGGGTCCCTATATATATAATATTTGATTTTTTGTTATTTTATGGTCTTATAACAATTATATTCAAGAATTTATAT
>NW_016232002.1:0-1214 GCF_001687245.7 Rhagoletis zephyria | reverse complement strand
CCACTAACGGCAGCACCAAGAAGCGTGCAGCCTCTATGGGGTCGGTCCATAGAGGCGACGCCGTTAGGATTGTTTCGAGTCGTGAGGGGTCTCTCCGCGTGCCGGACATTCGTTCGGCACATCCGCATTTAGCCTACTCAGGTAGGAGTGTAGCCTGCTGCAGTAGCCAGAGCGAAGTTGGGCTATTGTTGTCCTGGTCTCCCGAGGCAGATGGAGCTCCATCGCGTCAATGTCCGGTGTTTGTGTGCCTAGAACGGAATTCACAGGTCTTGAGTCTACATAACTCTAGACTGCGTCCCTGTGAATGCCGTTCAGGGCCTGTCTGTNCTCCCGAGGCAGACGGAGCTCCGTCGCGTCAATGTCCGGTGTTTGTGTGCCTAGAACGGAATTCACAGGTGTTGAGCCTACATAACTCTAGACTGCGTCCCTGTGAATGCCGTTCAGGGCCTGTCTGTGAGCTGACGGGTCCAGAGGCTGCTTAATGAACCTCTGGACTTCGTCCGTCAGTTCATATAGATGCCTCCTGACGTGCCTCGGCGAGGGCTCCTCTGCAAGCAACTGTCTATTTGGGTGGCCCCATCTGTGGCTCCCAACCCGAAACTGCTTGCAGAGCATCGTGTTGTGCTTCCTAATTGGGATCATTTTCGCCTCATCGTGGAGGTGGTGTTCTGGTGACATTAGGAGGTATCCTGTCGCTGTCCTAAGTGCTGTGTTTTGTACCGCCTGTAGCTTCATCCACTGTGTCCTACAAGTCCCCGGCGACCACACTGGTGCTGCGTAGTTTAAAACCGGCCGGCCTATTGTCTTGTATGTTGCCATCAACGTTTCTTTTTCTATGTCCAAAGTACTGCCGGCTAGCGACTTGAGGACCTTGTTGCGGCCCTGTACTTTATTTACAATAGCGGAGAGCAAGCTGTCGAATGTTACTCCGAGTATTTTAGGATTATTCACCGTCGCAATCGGATGTCATCGACGCGAATTCCTAGCGGTAGCCTGACCTCCTTCGTCCAGGTTGTGAACAGGGCCGCAGAGGATTTCGTAGGGGAGAGGGCTAGACACTTTGCAGTGAAGAAGCGAGAAAGTTCGGANTACAATAGCGGAGAGCAAGCTGTCGAATGTTACTCCGAGTATTTTAGGATTATTCACCGTCGCAATCGGATGTCATCGACGCGAATTCCTAGCGGTAGCCTGACCTCCTTCGTCCAGGTTGTGAA
>NW_016232001.1:0-1214 GCF_001687245.7 Rhagoletis zephyria | reverse complement strand
TGACTTTCGAAGGCAATCTGTCATTGGACCCGCCAAATCTGCGAAATTGATAATAAACGACTTGTACCAATTTTCCATTCCTATAAACCTGCGAACCTGACGAGGAGACTTGGGAATCCGAAAATCCTTTATGGCTTCTATTTTGCCTGGGTCTACTTTCAAACAGCCATTCCCTATCAAGTACCCGAGATACCGAATTTCCTTCTGCCAGAACTTGCTCTTCTTTACGTTGATAGTGAGTCCCGCATCCCGCAAGCATTTCGCCACTTCCTTCAGCTATTCCAAATGATCTTCGAAGTTGGAGCTGCACACCATCAGGTCATCCAGGTAGGCAAAGACGTTCTCCCGCAATCGTGAATGGATAGCCTTATCCACAGCCGACTCATTGTTTGTGGTCCGTTGCACAGGCCAAAGGGCATCTTTAAAGTGGTAAAATGGCTTTCCTGGAACCGCAAATGCCGTCTTTTCCTTAGACGATTCCGTCAATTTGATTTGGAAGAAAGCATACTTCAAATCAATACCACTTATAAAGTATGTATCCTTTAACCTGCTCAACAGTTCATTAATATGGGGCAACGGATACGAGTCCTTCTTGGTGACCGCGTTCACCTTCCTGGAATCTATGCACAGCCTGATTTGGCCTGGTTTCCGGACTAGTACCACTGGACTACACCATGGTGCATTCGATTCCTCAATCACTCCCTTCTTGAGTAGCCTTNTTATTTTAATCTTTGCTAGCGGTCGTTCGGCTGGCGTTATAAGAATTTAAGTGCTTTTCAAAAGTTTGCGCATATTTACTCGGCTAGAATATCTTTTCCTACACTGTAAAATATTTTTTGAAACTACAAGTTTTCGTTCTTCTTCGAAAATATTCGCCCTTATCCGTTCATAATCCTTTTCTCTTTGCTCTATACTCACTGGGAATTGAGTCTGGCATGCGACATCCCTACGTGAAGGCCTAAGAATTCGAGCCTGCAGAGGATTGGCTGTAGAAGAAAACATACACTCGGAATCAGAACTATCGGAACTATCTGGGAAAGTTATGATGACCCGTGGTTTAACCCTCGAGGNAGGAGGTTGCTGCTCTTGTACTCTCTGCTTCGGGGGCTAGGGTGCCGAACGAGAATGCCTGATTGCCTTCTTGCTCGGGTTCCGGTTTCCCTGCCTCCGATGATCTCTGGGGCATCTTGGCGTGACCACCCCCTTCTGTCCAC
>NW_016232000.1:0-1214 GCF_001687245.7 Rhagoletis zephyria | reverse complement strand
ATAAAATTCCACAGAAAAGTAATTTTTACAAAAACTTTTCTGAAAACTTTTACCCTACACGCAGAAGAGTCTGCTGCGTCGTTTTCAACAGTTTGAAAGCACTTTAATGTATAAAAGAATAAATCACCGAATTTTAATCAAACTGCTTTTTGACTTGTTATTGTACATTTTAATGGTGAAATGAGTTTCAATTAAAATTGCAAAAATAAAATTTTTTCACAACAATTTTTTTAAAAACAACTTAATCACACGCAAAAGAGTGTGCTGCGTCGGTTCCAACAGTTTGAAAGCACTTTAATGTATAAAAGAATAAATCACCGAATTTTAATCAAACTGCTTTTTGACTTGTTATTGTACATTTTAATGGTGAAATGAGTTTCAATTAAAATTGCAAAAATAAAATTTTTTCACAACAATTTTTTTAAAAACAACTTAATCACACGCAAAAGAGTGTGCTGCGTCGGTTCCAACAGTTGGAAAAGCACTTTAAATGTATAAAAAAATAAATTACCGAATTTTGATCAAAACTAAGTGGTGGTGGCAATGATGGTCTCAGTGGTAAGGGGAAGAATGGGCAGCAGGGATTATGTACCTATCCGACCCCCCACCACCCTACCCTCAACGAGCCTACATAAGAGCACTACTGTAAGCCGAGAAAGTGCNCACAGAAAAGTAATTTTCACAACAATTTTTTTGAAAACTACTACCTCACACGCAAAAGAATCTGCTGCGTAGGTTCCAACAGTTTGAAAGCACTTTAATGTATAAAAGAATAAATCACCGAATTTTAACCAAACTGCTTTTTGACTTGTTATTGTACATTTTAATAGTAAAATGAGTTTCGATTAAAATTGCACAAATAAATTATTTTCACAACAACTTTTCTAAAAACAACTGAATCACACGCAAAAGAGTGTGTTGCGTCGGTTCCAACAGTTGGAAAAGCATTTAAATGTATAAAAGAATAAATCACCGAATTTTAACCAAACTGCTTTTTGACTTGTTATTGTACATTTTAATAGTAAAATGAGTTTGGGTTAAAATTGCATAAATAATTAATTTTCACAACAAATAAAAAGAAAACAACTACTTCACACGCAGAAGAGTCTGTTGCGTCGTTTTCACCAGTTGGTAAAGCACTTTAATGTATAATAATAAAAATCAACGAATTTAAACCAAACTGCTTTTTGACTTGTTATTGTACATTTTAATAG
>NW_016231999.1:0-1214 GCF_001687245.7 Rhagoletis zephyria | reverse complement strand
TATTCCATACATACATACATATTACATATGTATGCTTGTATGTAAATACCTCCGAATATATATATTTACATATATTTGTGCGTTGCTGACATCAAAAACAGATCCGGAGGAGACTTCATGAATAATAATTAGACGTGGGTGTTTTCTCCAATTTTCCGTTTGACCCAAAAAGCCTCATGCTTTGAAATCATGTCATGTGTCATGTAAACAAATATATTCATATGTATGTAGTAGGAATGTTAATAATTTCGATTTTTACGATCCCGGGATTTGCGGGATCATGTTATTACAATCCCGGGATCCAGGGATCAGTCCTGGGATTTAGATATTCATAATTTTTTAACAACTTAACTCGAAAAAGTGGCATACACATACACATTCTAATGTGAGAAATTCAGTTTGTATGGGAGGTGCTACGCTCCGTTTTTCAATAACTCCCATTTTTTCCATGAGTTTGGCGTTGATATTCTATATCTCTATACTAAGTTGCAGCGCGCTACGATGAATACTTCTAGAGATATGTTGCGTGAAAACTTCAGTTTGTATCGGAGGTGCCACGCCCCCTTGATATATCGAAATTATTCTTCTTCTATTATCATCCTATGCGGGTCTAGAGTCGAGGTACAAAATTTCAAAAATATCGGTAAGCTGTTCTNAAAAAAACGGCTTTCAAAATATATATCAGTATAGATGGCAAATTAAAAATATTTTTTAATTAAACGTTGCCTATGGAAAAATATTTATGAATAGCTTTTTAAATAATTGCAGGCATTTGAAATTAATTTCAAGAATTTTCAAACGTAAAAATTTGTTTTCTTTCATTTTTCAACATAAATAAATTTAAAACTACAGCTTTTTTAAAAAATTGCCACGAATAGATCCACGCGAAATTTAATTATCTCTTGTTTCAAAGAAGGAAACTTGAAATCGGTTCATATTTGGGCTCTCAAAATTGATTTGTCCACAGCAACCTTTTTTCCCCACTATGCGGCCCAGTGTGCACCGCCAGCAAAAAAAAATATAAAGAATCAAGGGTATTTTTAACGACTTGAATCTGGCACTTTATCCAACTATAATTTAATGGGCTATAAACCCGTATATTTTGAATTTTTCTAAAAATTCTGAGTAAAATGTTTGAAATTTTGGTGATTTTGCATTTTTATAATTTTTGTACAAATTTGGAAATGTGCATTTATATGCGGTTATAAAAATAT
>NW_016231997.1:836-1214 GCF_001687245.7 Rhagoletis zephyria | reverse complement strand
CTAGGAAAATTAAACGTAGGAGTGCTATCCCGATTAGAAACTATTAGGTTAGTGTTAAGAGTGTCATCGAAAAGAGACTCACCGCGAGTGTTTATTTCCGAGCTGCCCCAGGTTGAATGCCTGGAGTTGCAATGGCATCGGATAAGTAGACTGTTCTATTTAAATTTCTCCACTAGGCTACGAACCGCATCCGGCGTTGCGTCCTCATTGCGTGGCATTTAGCACGAAGCGATAATCATGCTGGTATTCCCTGGCGCTTCGAGCCTCGCAGCTGTCAAATCCGACGCGCTACGGGAAGGAATGAGAAAAGTATTGTATTGAGGTTTAACCACAACACAAGATCTAGGCTTACCGTCTGACTTCTGGTAGAAGACGTCT
>NW_016231997.1:0-816 GCF_001687245.7 Rhagoletis zephyria | reverse complement strand
CCATCTTTTGATTTTCAAAAAGCACCAAAAACTTGGAAAAAAGGCGTTTTACCACACTAAAAGCACCAATTTTTTTTGAATCAAGGGACACTTTTTTCATAACATAATACCGAAGTACTGCACATTAAAACTGGTATATCTCTAGAAAGAAAAATCGAATCGCATCAAACGAAAAAGATGCCCTAATTATAAATGAGCAAATAATATGATGTTTTCATTATATACACCCCTATGCTGTAATCCGTCGTAGATTCGATTTTGCTACAAATCGTAAAATTGGTATGCTGTAATCCGCGTTGTCGTATCGTAATTTCGAAATTCGTAATGTTGAGCGAAAGGCCGCACGTTGGTCGAGTCTTTGTAAAAGGAGCTAAGAGGATGTGCTGAAATTTTGGGAAAGCGTTCCAAGAATTAAAGCAGGTCAATATCTAGTTAAATAGAGGCCCTTAAAAGGAGGAAGCTTACATTTTATCATTTAAGCTAACAGAACAATCTCTTATCAATCTGCTTTGTATATTAATGCAACTGTTAGGTGTTCTTCCTCCTGGGACAAAAGTGCACAGGCCACTGAATCCTTTGTATTCTACTCAATTAAGGAAAAGTATTTTCAAATAATGATCAAACTGTTTTTTTTTTTTTCAATTTCACTATTCACTTGCGATTATATTTATTTTGATTTGTTTCTGCCAAAGCAGCTGATTAAGAACNCAATTTCACTATTCACTTGCGATTATATATATTTTGATTTGTTTCTGCCGAAGCAGCTAATTAAGAACTTCGAATTTCACGTTTTTAGCTGGCAGCGCCGCTGATATT
>NW_016231996.1:0-1214 GCF_001687245.7 Rhagoletis zephyria | reverse complement strand
GTATTGTAAATACCAGATCTATGGTGGATTTGTCAGTTCTAAATTCACACTGATAAATCCCAATCAGTTCGTTAACGATGGGCTTCAGTCTTTCACACAATTTGCAGTTTATGCTTAGAAGGCTGATACCGCGGTAGTAGGCTCATATAGCGGGGTCGCCTTTCTTGTGTATTGGGCAGATCACACTTAAATTTCAGTCATCGGGCATGCATTCGTCTGACCATATTCTGCATGAGAGTTGATGCATGCGTCTTATCAGCTCCTCGCTCTCGTATTAGTGAGGCATACATACATACACGTACAGTAGTTCGGCTGATAGGCCATCAGCCCCAACAGATTTGTTGTTTTNTCGTCATCGACTGAGGGGCTCGGGCTCGGTAACAAAGACGACAGCTATCTTATGGTGCTTTCGTTTCAATGTACCAAAAAATGTGTTGTCAAAAAATAACCACATCATTTCATTTCTGCGGTCTGTCTGCCTATCTGTCTGATTATTATGCAGATCTACTACAGTTTCGTGCACTTTCTCACCCATCGTCTAACAAACTCTTAGCTTATCTTCTTGCTTCCTCCACTGACTTATTTACTACACTTGATTAACTATTAAGTTTAGATTTTCGAGCTAGAATTGCATTGGAATAGCTGTTGATCAACTCACTTGTATGCACAAAATTGAATGCATAATTTAATAGCGCAACATAGAAAAGCAAAAGAGGATAAACGAAATAAGATTTAGTTGCAAAAATATCTGGAAGGAAAAGCAAGAAAGTAAGTTTGAAATTATATTGTGCAAAAGTATTCAATATTTGCATTTGGCTGAAAATTCCTGCTGTTATATAAATAGTCAAGCACTTTTCTTTGCCATACATACATATATTGCAAGTCATTTGGGACAAGTGAGTTTTGAAGCGACTTCCCAAACTGGCAATTGGATAATACATAAAGTCGCCATAATGACATCCGCAACAGCGATGCCGAATGCGAGTGGCAAGTCGCATAGCTTTTACGTTTGTTGCGTTGCGTGAGGCAATACATACTCGACTCGTAGGTACACACAACTCCACCACCACTGCTTGGAGTGCAGCAACGCTTTCTTTATTTATTTTGTTGACAGTTGCCCGGCCAAAGGGGAAATTATTCTTTAATTTCCATCGTGTTCTGCTTCTGATGCCATGCTTTTCACTTGGTTCACTTGCTGTAGATAATATAGCGTC
>NW_016231995.1:1026-1222 GCF_001687245.7 Rhagoletis zephyria | reverse complement strand
TGGATCCCAATTAGCAACTGAAACGCCTTGTGAGGTAAGGGAGGAAAGAAAATCAGTTATCGTTGTCTAGACCCTTTGAATGGCCTCACTATTTTCTGAATTTGCAGCTGGTATGTTGAATAAGGTTTTCAACTGATTGTCGACTAACATTCGTTTGTTATCGTAGCGTGCCCGCAGTGCTTCCCACGCTTGTGCA
>NW_016231995.1:0-1016 GCF_001687245.7 Rhagoletis zephyria | reverse complement strand
TACGGAGATGATAAAGTTTCTGGGCAGGGGTAAGTTTCGGATGGTTCAGATATACGGCCGTGAACATGTCACGAAACGAAGGCCAGTCTTCGTAACTGCCGTGGAAAACCTCCGTATCACATGGAGGCACTTTGATGCAACTCATTGAAGTGCCTGAATGGGACTGGGGTGATTGATTGAAACTCAGATTTTTGGTTGGAGTTCCTTGAACGAGTTTGAGTTGATCTAAAATTTGTGTTTTGCACATGTAAAAGGTATCTTCACAAAGCTGAAATTTATCGTGCGCATTGGATTTGATTTCTTCNAAACATTTACATAAGAGGCACGTAAACTTTCCCAGCGGGTATTCAGCTCCTGCAATTTTACTTCGAGTATTGAGTCGGTATGGTCCTCAACATCCTCTTGTTCGAAGTTTGAACAGAATTGAATAACACTGTTCGATTCAAAGATAAACTTTGCAGATAATGTCTGATCCAGCGACATGGTGGAGACTAAACAGCTTTTAATTAAGATTGGAAACGAGACAAGGCTACGGAGTAGCGCTCGAAAGTTCGCTATAAATTAAAGAACTTGATATAATCTCGCTATGCGTGACGCAAGCGATACGACGTGCACGCTGTTTTTGGTTAAAAAATAGAACGGGTACTATTTCAAATATTTACCCTTCGGCGAAGTTTCTTTATGCGTTACGTAAGCGAGACNACCCTTCGGCGAAGTTTCTTTATGCGTTACGTAAGCGAGACGACGTAAAACGCGATTGTAATAAAGAAGAGACGTCGGAGTTATTTGAAATATTGAGCTTTTCTCCGCGTTACGTAAGCGGTACGACGTGAACGCGATTTTTGAGAAAAGACTTTGGTGAATGCGATTTCACAAACTGAAATTTGCATAAATGCGTTACGTACGCGGAGCGATGTAGACGCGATAAAGATGATGTAGATACGGATTGTTAGATATTGAATTTTTTCTAGGCGTTTCGTAAGCGAGACGACGTAAACGCGCTTCGAGGTAAAGGA
>NW_016231993.1:0-1214 GCF_001687245.7 Rhagoletis zephyria | reverse complement strand
ATTTAACATTTTCATACGCATACTACCATTCCAACTACACATTGCGGTGGTTTCCTTATTTGAGCGCGCCAGTATTTAAGCGCAGCAAAGTAGTTATGCACTTCTTGATGTGATAATTCTTCTTGTGTTGCTAATCTTCGGAAGCTTATTTGTGCCTGTAAGTATTGTAGTAGTCCGCATTTACATAAATACAAATTTCTTTGTAGCATTTATCTGAATATAAATACTTGTTTTGTTAGTTATGTAGTTAAAAGTAAAAGCTCTCAATCTTTGATAGGGAAAGAAAACTTTGTCATGAAATGTGTGAAAACTTTTGTCAACAAATTTTTATCTTAGCAATAAGCAAATTAATTTTTCTCGCAAAATATAATTCTGTTTAAGCTTTTTGGGGATTTCGAATCCANTTTGACGTTAAACATCATCGCAACGTGATTCAAATTATAGAAAGTTTTCTCAGAGCCATTGAGGCTTCAGATTAGACAACACTCTTTCATGCGGTGCATCCTTATATCAGATGCTGTAGGAGGTAATAAGAAATAAGTTCTCAGAAATAATTTTCTATGAGAGAAACTGTCTACATTATCGTTATCATGAAAGATTTTTAGACGGCATTGGTTGATTTTCCCGACAACATGGTAAGATGATTTATTTCGGAACGATTTTCCGTCATCCCTTGTCAAGTTTGGTTTGGAGGCAAATCGATTTCGGCGTTGTGCCATCTTCAGTGTAATTTTTCGTTGCAAATATACAATACGCATATGGGACATATACAACTGTAGCTACAGAATTCATCTATATAATTCATAATTTTCATTTCATTTGATACCCATATTCTTAATAATTGCTGTAACTTGTGAAATAATTTGGGTTTGCCTTTTGAAACAAGTGGCAACCCTCTTTAATATTCTAAATATACAAACTAAGGATATCTTACCACCTCATATTTCAATATTTCATTTAACTTATGCATACTTTAATTGAATTCTAATTTCAAAACAAGTGGCAACCCTATTCCAAATATTTTAAAACCATAACCTTGTTAAAACTTTTTCGACTGACACACATATTGCAATACATATTTAAATTGTGTATCTAATTCGCTTAAAATAAGTTGAATTTAATTTCTAAACCATATGGCAACCCTCTTAATTAAAGTTTATCAATGTCAATGTCAATTTATATCAATACTTTAAAATAATTCATTTGACTTATTA
>NW_016231992.1:0-1214 GCF_001687245.7 Rhagoletis zephyria | reverse complement strand
AGGCCATAGAATTTTTATTTTTTTTATTTTTTTAAATCGGTTTAATTAAGTACATATTGGCCATTATTATCTATATGTGAGTTTTAGCCATTTTACGGGTAGCTTCGTAATTCCATCGGCTTTGGTGTGGTCCAGTGGAGAATGTTCAGTGACTCGCGGCACTGTGCATCACGGGAGCGCTGAGGTCCACTCCAACATCTTCAGTTTACCGCCCATTGTCCTATGCGCGGAAAAACGTGCTGTTATATCCACAACGATTGTGGAGAAGGGATGGCAGAAGGGAATGAAATCTACGGGAGTGGGTGCCGTGAATAACTGCCGGGAACTGAACATCAGGCGGGCAGTAAGGCTTCACAATGAGGATAGAAGCAGAGCTAGCCCACGGCAAAACTGCAAAAATTATTTATGTGCGAAAACAGCGCAAGTAACTATACTCGCTTCTTGTTACGGCTATCAAAGGATTGCTTACGGGGTGTATCTTGGTGGCTACTCATGCACTAAAAATGGGTATCACTAGCGTGGACAGGTGCAGTAAGTGTTCTCAGCGGGAGACCAGGGAAACCTTAGAGCATCTTCTCTGCCGAAGTCCTGCACTGTTGAAAATACGACTAAAATGCTTGGCCGCCCACCAATTCGAGAAGTTAGGGGACAACTCAAAAGTATGGCTGAAATTTCTACTTTAATTCGCAAAAAGCGCTGACATCCTTTGTGATGTCTACTTTAACGCGTAAAAACGAGCTGCAACTGGCAACGCTTAGGACCTCCTGGTTTATGTGCGGCTCAACGCCGGCCAGATTAAACTAACCTAACCTGTCGGCGAAAAATTTGACTAAGTGATTTTTGGCGGCTCTTGGGTTGGCCATATTTTCTTACCATCAAGGGAGTTTTGTATCCATCGAAAAAACTAAAAGTCAGAAGGTGCATGGTCCGGGCTATACGGTGTATGCATTCAAACTTCCCAAACAAGTTCCGCTAATTTGTTCCGAGTCATCANTAAATATACTTAAGCATACATACATATGAGTGAATATATGTAAGTGTATTTATTTGTATGTATAAGAGAAACTCACAGGTCCTTTGCTTGAGAAAATATTTGCACATACCTACACACAAATACATATTATGTATTACATAAGTATACACCAGCATATCTAAGTATGTATGTACTAGGCTACGTAAAGCTTACTACACTCGTGCATCGCGTTCAAAAGCAT
>NW_016231991.1:0-1214 GCF_001687245.7 Rhagoletis zephyria | reverse complement strand
TCTCTTTCTATCAACAGCAAACTTGATATGTTGGTACGTAGTTCTACGCTACGCTACGTACACGTTCGTGAGTAACTGCGCTCAAAATCAGAACATCAACTTGATATGGTCGTTGATGATCTAACTAGAGTATTCCAAAGTGCAGTAAAGTATCCTGCCCGACCATGGCGACAAGTAGAAAACCAAAACCTCCATCGTGGTCGACTGAGATCGCAACCTGCAGATGGGAATTTAGATTACAATTTAACGAAGCAAAGAGATCCAACTCTTGGAGTGAATTTAAGGTCTGTCGACGTCTTTTTAAGCATGTAGTCAGAAATGCTAATCGCTCCTCATGGTAAGATATTCCCAGGCCAGCAAATTAAGTAAGACATTATCAACGTGTCCTAGCAATAGAAGCTTCCCCATCAAAGAAGATGGAGATAGGACAGCTGGCAGCGAAGAAAAATTGGAGCTTCTAATACAAACGCACTTTCCGGGCTGCCTCCGGAGGAAGCACAAGATATCCGACCTAGATGCTATAACTCTAGAAGGAAAAACTATTGAAGTAAAGGAAGAGACCAAATATCTCGGTCTCATACTAGATAGGAAACTAAATTGGGGGCCCAACATTGCAAATAGAGGCGCAAAGCAATAGTAGCACTATACCCTTGCGGCAGGTTAATAGGAGAAAGATGGGGGAGGGAACCCGAAATAATACACTGGCCATACACAGCGGTAGTTAGGCCAATTCTCTATCATGGCATAGTGGTATGGTGGGACACCTTTGGGAAAGGGGTAAGGTCAAACTGCAAGGCCGATGAACTGGTGCGACTTGGCACCAAACTCCCTATTGAGANATAAAACTGCCAGGACACTATGGCCAACGCTCAGCGCTAAACGCACTGGCTTGTGAGAAAGCTTAATATTTGTCCCTCTTAGAAGCTTTTCAAAACAAAATTTTAAGCAAACCAGCTCGCTCATCAACTACATAATGAAAGAGTTTTCTGCTTCAGGCAAAATTCTATAAACAAGACATAAGTACACGATTGTTGTGTGAAAACTGTACAAATATGTACGTATATTTTTTTAGAAATATTTTGAGTATGCAGGTTTGCAGTACATTAAATTTTTGTATAATAAAGTGCAAGTTTAAAGTAGCTCCGACTTACCGTTGATTTTTGGATTTTTTTTTTGTTGAGTGAGTGACTCATTGCCGCTGTCACTTGCACTCA
>NW_016231990.1:0-1214 GCF_001687245.7 Rhagoletis zephyria | reverse complement strand
GTGGCAACCCTACTCAAAAAAATTAAAGTTTTTGTACATGCGAAGGCCCTGCCCTTTCCTTAGATATCTCATTTTGTAATCCAACGAACGGCGAAATTATTTTTTATTTTTTATTAGTTGGCAACCCTACTCAGAAATCCATTATTGCACATCTAGAAGCCAAGTCTTTACGTTTGCCTGCGATGTTGCAGTCATGTTTTTTAGACTGGTGGCAACCTTATCAAAATTCTAAATGGAAAAGGTCACTCCTATCAAAAATGCGTCAAAAAATGGTCAAAATGCGTTCAGTTTTTGAGATTACCGCGTACAAAGAATCTCGACTTTCCTATATACTATGTATAGATATAGATTCCCTGCAAACCATTATTTCAGAGTATTCTGAATTGTAGAGAAATTTTAAAGAGTTCGTAAAAGTCTCATCCGAATTTTTGTCGGATTTTCTAAAATGAAATGAACCGTCCACGCTTCGATTCTTTTACAAATTATGTAAGGAATCTCTTGCAGAATTTTTTCAGAATTTTCTTTATTTTTCGTACAGAAATTTCTTTACGAGTTCGTTTCCACCCCTTCATATAATTTTCTTTGAACATTCCATCCTAAAGGTTTCGTTAAGATTTGCATGGTTATTACCTATGATCTTTTGCCATTTTTTGAGTATCTCCATAATTATAACGGTGCATAACTTCTGTGATTTATGGGCAACAAATCGTGACCAAGTGATTTTTAGCATATTACTAGGCTGATTACGAACTATGTTTCGTTTGCGTGCCGCTCTTCCTTATTTCATAAAATTTTCCAGTAAGTGGCCGATCAGAGCGACGTGTATCTTTGCAATCAAAATTGTGACAATACGTCGAGCAGACCACTACTGAGTCTGGCGTTTACTCAAAGTATTCTCATCGGTAGCTTAAAAACTTTTCGGCGTGTTGCTGCTGTGGTTTCACCTTTTTTTATAGTAACAAAACATTACATTAGTCATTTCAACCATTTTCAAATCAATATACGACTAGGACATTCCAGCCAGAAATGTACACCATTTGGGTATTATAAAGTATCAGTTGAGGGAATCATTCCCGATATCGATTCTTTAAAAAATATATTCTTTTTTTAACTTCCCATAATTTTGCGGAAAATGGGCCAAATGGGGTCATTCTTTTTGTTTAGTTTTTTTATGTTCAAACCAATTTTGGAGTATCGAATTGAAACAATTTTCA
>NW_016231989.1:0-1215 GCF_001687245.7 Rhagoletis zephyria | reverse complement strand
TGCCTCAAAGCATGCATTTTCTGTCATAAAATTCATATGGATGAAAATGAGCAGTACCGCAAAAAAATAACACTAAAAATCACTGTGAGTTTTGTGTTACTTCAAACCTGTGTTCTATTATATTAACATTTAATGGCCTATAAAACTGCTTCCTATGTGTTTCTTAAATGCAGATTAAAAAGCTTTAAATTTTTATGAAAGCTTGTTGAAATTTTTTTATATATACATATATATGTATGTATGTATACTGCACATTGCTTTAATTTTGAACTACATGGTCCTTGTTAAAAAATAAACCCAATTTTAATTAATTTTAAAGATAACTAAAATGAAGTAACAAAAAAATTAATATATTAAAATTTTTGTTTGTATTTTATGACTGATGTTCACCTTATTTTTCTTTTTTATTAATATTTAAGTATTTATGTATATTTAAAAAACTATGAAAAAAATTCAACGAATTAAATTAAACTATTTTAAACTAAAAAAATTGTTTTTAATTTTCTAGCAACTTTGAGCTCCGTTTTGCAGTTCGCTGGTATATCGTTCTTGCGGGCTGCAGGCGAGTCGTTTTTGCGACCCGCTGGCGAGTCATTTTTGCGACCCGCCGGTAAGTCGTTTTTGCGACCCGCCGGTAAGTCGTTTTTGCGACTCGCCGGCGACTCGTTTTTGCGGCCCGCCGGCGAAGTGTGCTTTTCATCTGACGGTGAGTTCGCCGGCGAGTCGTTTGCGACCGTCGCCGCCGAACAAATTGTTCACCAAAACGAGTCGGAAACGACGTCGTTACGACGTCGTTTGGCAAATTGGGTTTAAACCAGTGCTCGGCAAAAGTTAAACTGTGACTGTGTTGGTGAGAACAAGAGAACTGCTCTGCATGAGCAACCCAGTAGGAAATTACGAGAAGTGAAACAAAATTTGTAACTTATCGGTCTTCAATAAAAACATTTAATTACATATATTTAACACATACATATGTACATATATGTGCATCGCTCATTTACTATTAAAGTATCAAATCGCAAAAAAGCAAAAATCGGGTTAAGTTTGCAAGAATGAACATTAGCTCTTTCTTATAATGTGTAAAAATTTCATAGCTGTAACGATTACCAGTAGCTCACTAGAACAAAATCAGCCTTATCCTGAGTTTCGCCAGNTTAAACCAGTGCTCGGCAAAAGTTAAACTGTGACTGTGTTGGTGAGAACAAGAGAACTGCT
>NW_016231988.1:214-1215 GCF_001687245.7 Rhagoletis zephyria | reverse complement strand
TATTAACACTTCAGTGCATTCCGCCACGGGCTACACGCCATATTTCCTAGACAACGGTCGTGAATATGTGAAAGATGGAAATGAATATAAATTATTTTTGGTTGTATNTCATGATATTAACACTTCAGTGCATTCCGCCACGGGCTACACGCCATATTTCCTAGACAACGGTCGTGAATATGTGAAAGATGGAAATGAATATAAATTATTTTTGGTTGTATATCCATACCATACCCAGGAGGTGGAACAACGTAAAGTTCTGGCTGATGAAATTCGAGATAGACAGTTCGAACAACATCAATAACCATTCTCATATACCTACTAAACGCTCCACATTTTTTTGTTAACGTGTCGCTGAAGATGATAGGGGATAATGATCTATTATTTTTATTGGCCAAATAATAGACATAAGTACGATTATAAGAAATGTAAACACAACAAAACTGTCAAAGCTAAACTTCAAAATGGGGGGATTGCCAGGTGAATGAACGTAACCAATAGTTATTCAAGACACGAACCATCATATCGGTATATATTGACATGGCCACTATGAAAACGCCCAGACTGACATACGATAAAAGAATCGGTGGTCACACCACGAGGCGAGAAAAATATTTTTCCTTTTTTTAATTGGACACGGACCGAACAACACGCATCAGCCCTCACAAGAACGGAAGTAATCCTAACCCAGAAATTTATTAAAGCTGACGACATTGGTTTGGTTAAATTCAATCCTCAGAGTGCGTATAACTGGGGAATATACTTATCGGCATTGTTCCACCACATTCCTTCCGGCCAATCCCCAACCAAGTTGTTACCTGTGGAAATAAAGGGTCTGTTGATATAAATTCTGGCCTATTCATTTGGCAGCAGTTAGACCACCGTACACTGGTAATCCCAGAATCATCAAACGTAAGTCAACCTCATTATTGTCACCATCCCATTGGAAACGAGCTACCCAACAACAGTTTATCGAGATTCCTGTTTGGACCGATAAGAAA
>NW_016231988.1:0-170 GCF_001687245.7 Rhagoletis zephyria | reverse complement strand
AGAATCATCAAACGTAAGTCAACCTCATTATTGTCACCATCCCATTGGAAACGAGCTACCCAACAACAGTTTATCGAGATTCCTGTTTGGACCGATAAGAAAGGTCAAGCAAATCATATGTCAAACAATTGGCAGCACTGCTGCTTGTTCCTTGAAATTGTTATTGCATT
>NW_016231987.1:0-1215 GCF_001687245.7 Rhagoletis zephyria | reverse complement strand
AAAGAGACAAGGTCGCCGACAAGCTAGCGGGAGAAGTCGGACATACTTGTTCTAGCACTCATGGTGAAAAGATATTTTGAGAGAAAGCACTCGTATATTACATAGCTCGGATCGCTCCAACAGTCGCAAAGACCGAGTGAGCAAAGCGCACTCGAGTCTCGGGCAACGGACATTTTTCTTTTTTATATATATTTTTTTTTTTATTAAAATTGTTTTTCTTTTTTTATTAAAATATTTTATTTAGTTTTTAAAAGGTAAAATATATTTCATTGAATTTCTAGAAGCTTACTTTTTCTTCCTTTGATTAACTATTTTTTTGCCTCAACTTTCCTCTAATTATTAAATTTTATAGCTTAAAAAAGAAAAAAATATGTATTTTTAAATTTTATTCAATTTTTTTAATTTTATTTTTATTATTTCTTTACGGAATTTAGGGAATTTTTTGTTCAATTTCTATTTTAATAACCTCTTTTCTTTTTTTAGTTAAATTTTCTTTTAATTTTTAGATTTTATTATTAAAATTGAATTTTTTTTTGAAATTCATTATATTTGTAGAAACTCATTTTGTTTATTCCTTTTTTTAATTCAATTTGTTTTTCTTGGGCTAATTTCATTTAATTAAATTTTTATATTTTACTACTTAAAAAAAAATTATTAAATATCATTTAANTCTTTATTTATTTATTTATTTTTTTCATTTAAAGTACTACTTTCTTCTTTTTTATTAGCATTTTTTAATTTCATTTAATTTTTAAAAAATACTTTTAATTACTGTTGCTTTAATTTCATTTTAGATATTTTTTTTAAATTAATTTCCTTTTATTAATTAGTTTGTATAGTTTTATAATAAAAAAGATACATATTTTTTTAATTTATTTTAATTTTTAAAAAACTTATTGCTAAATAAAATGTGTACAGCATAACTTTCAATTAGTCTTTCAAACGACAGTAAAAAGCTTTCAAGACAGTTGGCAGAATTAATAATTGTGTTACGAAAGACTGTTCCAGATTTGCCCTGTTAGAAACATTTGGAAGCCAAAGATTTTCGTTTCTGAACTATTTTTTTTTAATATTTAATTTCATCTTTTCTTAGATCGCAGGTATTGCTTTTTTTATTAAAAGGAAAAAACATTAAATGAGTCTTCATTCTTTTTTTAAGTATGTTGTTCAATCTTATGCGGTATAGCTCTGCCTCTTCAGATGTAGTTACTTCCG
>NW_016231985.1:0-1215 GCF_001687245.7 Rhagoletis zephyria | reverse complement strand
GCCCGTACATACGCCGTACTACAGGCATAAATCAGTGTGAAAACTTGAGCAATATTAAATGTAGCGACAAACATGTAAATTAATTAAAACTACATACAAAACTCTCAACAGATCAGCAGCAGTCAGCCAAGCTCAGAAAAGAGCACATATTTATTCTGAAATCAATTTATGTCACTCACACTCTTGCACTTGTCAAGGATTCGCATTTGAATGCAAACAAACTGAAAACATACAAAGCCAAAGAAAGGTGAAAAGCCAGAGCGGGTATAAAAGAGGATAAAAGGAAACCCGGCATGAAAAGTAGAGCATTCGTGGTATATATGTGACCTCATTAACAAGTTAAGAGAGTCTAGTTCTGCGTTTGTGTAATACCATCTCTAGTGGGACCATAAACATGTTTTCCTTTGGGTTTATAAAATTGTATATGTATATTTATACGACAGCAACATCGGAATTAGAATACGCTTTTTTCTGACAGCGGTCGCCCCTCGGCAGGCAATGGCTATGCTGCTATGAAAAAAACTTCTCACAAAGATCCATTTGCCGTTCGCAGACGTAAAACTGTAGGTCCCTACGTTTGTGTAGCAACATTAAGATGCCCCTCACAAATTGGAGAAGAAGCCCGGCCAAACAAACAAACAAAAGTTTAAGCCCAAAATTGTTATTATTTTCAATACATTACATATATGAATATAAAATATATCAGTGGCCGCTAGAACGTATCACTTGGCAATTGATTCAGCATTGAGTTTACCAGCAGGCAATTAAATTTCCGCTGCTGGGTAAGAAAAGTTTGTATAAACAGAGTGTTGATGCGACTTGTTGAAGGTGACACGCTCAAGTAAAAGTAGCTGTAAATAAATGCAACAATTGTATGCTGCACATTTGCATGTATGTATGTATTCTAGGCCCATTTCACTACCACATGCGCGTTTGGAAGTTAACCAGCCACAACTTGCCATAATTTGCAAGGAAAAGACAACTTGGAAAACTCAGCTTGGCCTAAAGCTCAAGGCCAGACGGATGTGCACAGTCGGCAGCTGGCAGTGGGTGCGGAAACCTAGCTCTACTACACGCACAGGCTAAGAAAGCATAATATATACATACATACATAATTATGTAGATACATACATGCACACAATTGAGCCAGTATGTCTGCAGCAATATAATTTTTATACGCCGACGAAACCACTTCACCCCTTGCTTTCCTCAGTC
>NW_016231984.1:0-1215 GCF_001687245.7 Rhagoletis zephyria | reverse complement strand
TCGTATCAAAAGTCTTCGTCGCCATTTTCGTATTCGTGTTCAGCTTCGTCTTAGTATTCGTCTTCGCGTTCGTTTTCGTGTTCGTGATCACATTCGCATGCGTGTTCGCTTTTGTGGCCGTTTAAGTATACATGTTCGTGTTCCTTGTACTTGTTGTTTTAGCGGCTACTTTGCACGGCCTAGATCGGCTTGCCTCTCAATCGTCGTCGTCAAGCTCAACTAAAGGGAGACCTAGGAAGCAGGGTGAATTGGATCTCGTCCGTTCAGATCGCCAATAATAAGTGAAATAAAAAGGTTCGACATGACAACAAGTCCTTTCCATCCGATTAAACAGTGCGACTCTGGATCTCGTTCTTTCAGATCGTCTGCCCGTAGAGAAACCTATAAGAGCCGGCTTGGAAGCTAGCATTTTCCTACCACCCAGTGGTTGCGGTACTGGAAATTACACTCCTGGACCGCATATTCTACACGTGATATATTTTCGGTACTGCTTGGAATCTCGCCTATTTGCACAGCATAGAGAATATGCTATTCTTAGTTAATTTTACATAAACCATTTTATAGCGTAGAAGAAAAATTATAAAAGATTAACTTATATTGAGCTGTAAACAGGTGTTGCCGACTAACGACTTGTGGACCTTGTTTCGGCTCTGTACTCTATTGACAATTGCGGTTGTATGCGCCGAGAAGGAAAGCAGACCATCGAAGGTAACATCGACGTGAACTCCGAGCTGTAGTCTGACCTCCTTTGTCCAGGTGGTAAAAAGAGTTGCCAAGGATTTTGTAGAGGAGAGCGTAAGGTTCCCTGCAGTGAGCAAGCAAGAAAGTTCGGAGAGGTAACAGTTTACTTTCGAACAGAGTTATCAATTCCACTCCAGCATAAGTGACAATCGAGACTCTTTCTGGTGGTTGCGGGAGTTTTGAAATATATCACAGCCTCATTGCGTAGGTCGTAAGTTAGACTAAATTGTACGATTCGACAACATTGGCATTGTCTACGGTCCTGCAGAAATAATTAAACGACCAAATCGTCGAAAACTATACAGTGCTGCCAAGTTTTTCCGTTTTAATACACTAGTCGAGTGGAAATTTTAGGCAATGACGTAAAATTTTCGATAAGATTCGAGTCTCGAAAAACGACTGCATTCGACACGACTCTCGCAATGAGGGCGTTAGTTAAACAGTAACGGGGACACCACCCTGTGGGACGCCCTA
>NW_016231983.1:0-1215 GCF_001687245.7 Rhagoletis zephyria | reverse complement strand
TTCTTTGCTAAGTAGGCAGCAGTCAGGCAGTAGCCAAAGTCAATTAGCCGCAGTCATTAATAATTGACTAACTTCTGATCGATATTATATGGCGATGACGAGTCAGTCAGTCAACACAGCTTTCTTTCCTACTTTCCTTTTATGCAAGTCAGATTATCTCAGGCATCTGCACATGTAGACAGACTTGCAAACCGACAAACTGCTCTATTGTTTGTCCTCTAAACAGAAGAAGGTCACAACGAGATTAAAAGTAAAATATAAATGTCTACTTTTAATTGAGCTTCTGTCTGCCGGGTGCCTGAATGAATCCTCCGGGTGTATTTACTTCATCTTCATCTTCTTCTTTCTTTTTGTAAAAGATAACTACCACCACTACAACCATCAAGGATTTTTTGGAGCAGCTGCATCACCATTGATCTACAGGGTCGATTTCTGCCATTGACTCTTACCACTTTCAGAGGCACTGGTGATTATCGCATATTGACTCTTACATCACCAACGTTGAAGGAAGAAATAATCATAATAATTTGATGCAGATGTGCAAATGGACAGTGCGCATTGGATCAGGTAGTCTAAGATAAAGAAGGCTAATAATACTCAGTCAATTGAGTTTGACTGGATCAATTATAGNGCGCATTGGATCAGGTAGTCTAAGAGAAAGAAGGCTAATAATACTCAATCGATTGAGTTTGACTGGATCAATAATAACATTTTTGTTTTGCTAATCACAGGCATCTAATTCAATGGCAGTGGAAGTGATTATGATGATGATGATGATTGAAAGGTAAGTATGTGGTGGAGGTGGTAGTGTAGAGCAAAAAGGCACTTTACACAATCAAACAATAATGACTACAGTTTTTGTTTTCATTTTTTNCTTTACACAATCAAACAGTTATGACCACAGTAGCTACTATTTTTTACCACAGATTTTGTTTTCATTTTTCAGTTTACAAGTTCAAAAATAGTTCAAAAAGAGCAGCTCGGTGTTTTTTAAGTTTTCAAACGAAAACTTTAATAACTCCTCAACTGTACAACACCATCAATTTCAATGACGGCGCCGTTCAGAGAAGCCACGCCGATAGCGCTACGAGCCGGAAACGGCCCATTATGGCCAAAGTAATCCCGCATCACATTGTTGACAATTGAGTAGTGGGCCATGTCCGCCATGTAGATGTTCATTTTGAGCACATCAGCGAGAGTTGTCCTTCCTCCTCC
>NW_016231981.1:0-1215 GCF_001687245.7 Rhagoletis zephyria | reverse complement strand
TTTTTTTCACACCATCTCAAAGTGCAAGTGCATGTCAACACTTCAGTTGGCTATTACATTCAACTCGACCGTTCTGTTTTAAAATTTTGCTCCTATTGTTTTTCTGCTACAAGTAAATACCCCTCTTTTACATTTTATAATCAAGTAGAGAAGGAGATTATAAGAGTGGAAAAAGGGAGAAAGGGGATTTAGCAAGTAACAAAATACACTACCACTTCTTCACTAAAGCACACAAACTCTTAAGAAGTCTGCGAAAAAGATGCAAATTACTTTACAACCGAAGCAGCGGCAACTAAAATTATGCAAAAAACGGAATAACGGCAGCAAACAAAAAACAAAAAAGAGAATACAAACAAACAAAAAAATCAGTTTCGTGCTTTTCGCTTCGTTTAACCGTCGTTAAAATTTCTCTTTTTGCCAGGCTTTAAAATCGACTTTTAATTAATGCGCTGAGAAACATCACAGAAGGAGAGAATGATACAGAGACGAACCGTTTTCCCTCTTGTCTTCTTATTTCATCAACGGGCACAGTCTGACTGAATTACTGCTCATTAATATAAAGACTGCCGCCGACTGCTAACTGTTTTTTGCTCTGCTTCTAGTTTTTTTAGCTGACTGAAACTTTGCCTCTCTTCAATTGAAGAGTAAGCCTAAGTAAGTGAAACCTCGAGAAAGCACACACACACAAAACAATTAGCGTCTAATGTGAACGCCTAGACTCTAATTTACATTTTATTGCCAAGTTGTTCTCAATTAGAAAAAGAAACAAAGAGAAATTCTCCCTAAAGAACAATTGAAACATAAGTGGAGACCACTTTCTACTTTTACTAGTTTGTTGCTGTTTACTTTCTTGCCGACAACTTTACAGCAACGAGTAAATAGAATAGACACGCACAGATCCTCTTACGGAAACTCTTTATTCTCTCAAAATTGTTTTTTGTGTATTTAGCATCTGCCTAGATGATGTTCAAAAAACTTTTTTAAAAGTAGTCTTTTTTCTTTTCAAAACCACTTGTCATCGTCAAATTCCCAATGATTCCTTGCCAGTTCTGGTGTGCAGAGCATTTCCGAGCTCCTTCTGTTTAAATTGAAATTCTTTTTTTTCTTAACTGTGCGCATTCCTTCTCTTTAACTTTTTTGTTTTTTGGTCGAATCTTTTAAAGTCCGCCCATTAGAGCTCTCTTTCGAACACTTTTTCTCTCTAATGATGACTGG
>NW_016231980.1:0-1215 GCF_001687245.7 Rhagoletis zephyria | reverse complement strand
TTCATTCATTGTTGTCCAGTTTTGAGAATGCTAAACTGGCACTTAAAAACGACCGACCACCCATCTGTAAGAAATATATTGCCCTGTGATAGAAAATTATGCGGGTTCTTTGAATTTCAACGATTGGGACCCAGCGACCCCACGATAGTATGAATTTTTATTAAACATATTTATAAGTAATTATAGGAAGGATGTAGGAAGGTTAATTAAATACTGCGAAATGAATTCATATGTATGCATTTCTCTAATTGCACTACCGAAGACTGCATTGCTTCGGATTGAAAAACAAACCCTAGTGTTCCATATTTGTAACGCTCGAATTTCGCGGACTAATAATGTTGTTATGAAAATTTTTATTGCATAACAAAGATTCACGAGTGTTACATATATGCAGTGTTGCCATTTTAGTCGTTTTCCGGCTAGATTTAGCCGCTTGCGATAGCAAACCCCCGGAGAAATTTCGGTTTAGCCGGCTGCCGATTTGTTAGCCGTTTTTAGCCGATTTTGCTATTTGACTTGTTTTCTTAAAATTCAAATATTTATGTTTCAATTTTTGACGAAGCGATCTAAAATCTGATAGAAATGGCTGCTAACCTTATCGCGGAGAAAATTTTCACGTCAGGCAGGGTTATATAAAATTAGGACGATTTCGGCTATTTTTATTTTAAACGATTTTTTTTCTAAAGAAGGGCGTAGTGGGGATTTTCTTCATAAAATGTTTGTTATGAATGTCTTAACTTGAAGTGTGAAGTGTTATTCGCAAACTTAGAAAATAACAAATTATTTCTTTGTTTGCTTAACACGCGTTTGTGTTTGGATATAGTTCCAAGACATAGAATAAATAGTACAGGTATTATCTTGCCAGATAGCGCATATTCAATTCTGTCAATTACAAAACATCATTGTTGTCCACGCTTAAACGTTTAAGATAGGGGAAAAATGGATATTTTCAAGCATGATTTACACATATGTATGTATTTTTTAAACAAACTTTATTTTGCAAAGTTTCCCTGCCAGCTAGTGTCCACGATTGCATTTCAAACATAAGAAACTTGTATAGAATTTTTAAAATTCTTTCAGAGAGGCAAAGAACAGGATCTACATGTATATTTCTTTTTAGGTCCGACTTTCTTCAATATACGTTTCAATTTCTTTGTCGTAATAATTGTCGGATTTCCTAGATCGACTCTGGTTGAGATTGCATTCCGTTTACGA
>NW_016231979.1:0-1215 GCF_001687245.7 Rhagoletis zephyria | reverse complement strand
TAATTTTTTTTAATTTGTTTGAGCAAAATCGGACTAGTGGTTCTCGAATACCACCAAAGGTGACTATTTCCCCTATATGATAGTTACTAACTTCAAATCGATATATGTGACCTGGTCTACGGAAAGGGGGCTTAGGTGTCAAAAAATCAATTTTCACTTTTTGGTTGATTCGGATGGAAGATGAGATGATTTTCACTTTTAACAGCTTTTTCACAGAAAACTTTTTTCGCACGTAAGCTCCCTTTTCGTAGACCAGGTCACATATCTCGATTCCTAGACGTGCCCCAGCGAAACGCCGGGACAAGTATAACTTCTTTTTTACCGATATAACTTTCCCCGGTAGTTTGAACCCTTCCCGATCACTGACCCCTACCATTTGTCTCACAGTGTTATTATTATTATTAATGTTGGCGGATGTACTTTCAACGTACTGCCAATATAGAAGTATTACATATATGATACTCACAAACAGTGTTGCCGTTTTAAAAGATACTTTTATTTTTAGCTTAGTATAAATTATGATACATTTTAATTCACAAGTCGAGGGTAACTCTTCCCATCTTAAGACTTTTATGATTTCGGGGCCAAACATTAAGTTCGTTTCCTTTCATAGAACATACCACCTTTAATCTGCATATAGCATCACTGTTAGCTACAGACAACTAGCCTGTTCCCGTACTCCAGGTTTTAGTCCGAAATAGACCGAAGTCGTTTCCTTTTACACATTTATCATATATTTTGCGAACAATTTCTCAATAATCGTGGAATGCGGGAACAGGCTAATATTGTCGTTCTTTTCTTTTTTGATTTTGAAGCTGTCGGATGTGGTACTGAGCTAAAGGCAGTATCACACGATTGGTACATTTGTACAGATTTGTATATTTTGGCAGTCACAGAGTGGTGTTCTTTAGAAATTTGAGTTCAGCTCAATAAAAGAATTTCCAAACACTACTCTGTAACTGCCAAAAGGTACAAATCTGTACAATTCTGTACAAATGTACCAATCGTGTAACACTACCTTAAGAATTTCATCTAGAGTAATCCAGTAAGTATTGTGAAAATTACTTTTATGTTTTTACAGCAATGCCCGCCAAACACTTTCCTAGGAAACGAACTATATTCGGCTCTTCACATGTACACAATCGGTTTCTTATAGCCCGAACACAATGAAAACGACGAGCTACAAGCCACAGCTGTCAAATTATTTTAACACGT
>NW_016231978.1:0-1215 GCF_001687245.7 Rhagoletis zephyria | reverse complement strand
AAATATCTATTACTTCTACCATTTTTTCAAATTATTGTTGCTTTTCCACTTTAAGATTCTCACTTAAAACGGCCTCAAGCTCATAAAAATTGTTGAATATAATTGTTATAAGGCCATAAAATAACAAAAAACAAATAACTTAAGGACGAGCACACCTAAAAGTTAAACATTCTAATAATAGAAATATTAACAAAAACCAACAAAACCAACAACCACATGATCAAGTGAATTGCAGCGGAATAGCTGCGCTTGATTGTAGTTGGCTTAGCAAAGTGAAATAGTGGAAAATAAGCAACAAGAATTAACAAGACAAACTTAGCACAGTGCGTAGGCAACTGGCTGAGTCAGTGGTGATCGTCGGTTCGAATCCTACTGAAAGAAGTCTGATGAGGAAATGTGGTGATTTCCGAAATAGCTATCACTTCTACCATTTTTTCAAATTATTGTTGCTTTTCCATGTTAAGTTTCTCACTTAAAACGGCCTGAGGCTCATTAAAATTGTTGAATATAATTGTTATAAGGCCATAAAAATAACAAAAACAAGTTTCTGTAAATTTTTAAACCCTTTTCACATTTTCTGTGCTCTTGTAACCGGTAAATTTTTACCCCTATTATGAGCTGATCTTCGACTGTGGTCGAAAGTGATGATCGAACGAATTGTCATTTGTTATTATGACGCGCATTCGTAGAAGAATAGCGTTATTGTGAATTTCGCTCGTTTGAGTTGTTCACAATAGTATATTTCTGTCAGCTGATACGGTTTGTTTACAAATTGAGTAAATCACAATAAAAGAAAAAGAAACCATGCCTGTTAAAAAGTGAAATTAAATACAGTTTATTAAAAAATTTTTACAAATTAAATTAAATTAGAAAGGAAAGGAGTTGATAATGAGTAGGACGGAGTTGTGGTTCGACGATTCATCAGAAGCTGAAGCTTTAGTGGAACTGGCCAGAAATAGAAAACAATTGAGGGACGTTTCCAACCCCTTAGAAATAGATTCCACTGCGTAAGTGCAGCCTTACAAAACTTTTTTAACATATGTATGTGCATGTATACTATAGCATGTAAAATTTTTTTCTAGATTTATTAAAAACCTTCGATTATCTAAAGAGGCGTTTATGGATTTGATGTCCACTACAGAAGACCCGCTGCAGCAATGTTCCCTAGCCACATCTGTTCCAAATATTATAAAACTGGCTACAGTTCTTTTTTTT
>NW_016231977.1:0-1215 GCF_001687245.7 Rhagoletis zephyria | reverse complement strand
ATACAACACAACATATTGTGCGGAAACGAAACTGTTTTTCGTATCGATAATAAAATGTGTTGCCTGTATATATACGTACATGCATGCATGATTCCTGTGAGGTACAAGTGCTTGATTGTGGCTGCATTTCTTTATTCATTCTGAACGTTTGGAATAANTTATCCGGAATGTTTAAAGAAACGCAGCCTGTATCAAATTGTTCGAATCGATACAAAAATATGTTGCGTGTATACATATGTATATATGTATGTATGTACATGTATGCATATGGAAGAACGATCATTTCCTTACGCTGCAAGATTTGCTGCGATGATTCTTGTGAGGTAGAAGTGCTTGTATCAAAAGTAACGAGTAAAGTAACGATACGAAAGATACGGGCGTTGATTGTATTAGTAACGAATACATACGGGTATCGGAAATTTCGTTACTTTTACAACTCTAATGCTGTCCAAAAACTGAAAGATATGCTGATTACGTCGCCAATACTGAAACAAGCTGAGGATGGATTAGAGTTTATAATCAAAAAGGATGCTAGCGCATATGCCATAGGATCGGTTCTCCTCTAGGGGAGGGAAGCGAGGAGCATCGGATTGAGTTCGCCAGCCGCCTCCTAACGAGCGCTGAGAAGAACTATTGGACAACGGAACGTTGGACCTGCTCTAAATTAGAGGCTACAACGAAGGGCCTGACGTACTTTTGGTAACCGACCATCAGACACTGAAATGGCTGCTTAGCGTTAAATCGCCTACTGGACGATTGGCAAGGTGGCAGTTCACACCCGGTCGAACAAATTCGGTAGCCGATATGCTTTCTCGGCCGCCCTGCAATGACGATACGCAAAGCGAGACGATGCAAATAATGGCGTTCCAGATTGATTTTCCTCACAAAAGTGCAGCTGACGCGAGAGCGGAATATCTTAAAGATCCCTACTAGGGATGGGTAGTGAGGGGTTGAAGTTAGATTTTTTCCGATTTTCGAACATTGCCCAACTATTCGATTCGAAATTTGATGGTGTAAAATCGATTTAATTCGAATTTTTTAGAATTTTCCAAAAAAAATTTTTATTGAAACTTCTTAATCGAGTTCGGAGATGTTTGCGTTAAATATTTAACAGAAAGTCATAAAATCTGTATTGTTCGTTCAATTTAAAGAAATGAGTAAACAATTATTGATTACACAGCCACACAAAAAAAAATTTGTGTTCTGACCCAAAGG
>NW_016231975.1:0-1215 GCF_001687245.7 Rhagoletis zephyria | reverse complement strand
CTGTGGTTGAGGCTGCTCTGGTGCTGTCCTGTCATTGGCCGATTTGGACTGCGCCACAATTGGACGACAAACGAGCCTCGTCGTTGTCGTCGTCGTCGCCGTCGTTGTCGTCGATGGCTGCACTGACACACAATGACTGTGATCATGCAACGGACAAGAGTACAACTTGGCTGTTGAGGAACAGCTCAATTAGCGCCACAAAGGATGCAGCCACAGAAGCAGCAGCAACGGCAGAAGCATCAGCAAATGGTGTTGCTTTTGGCCACCGAGTTGCAAAGAGAGCAGCAGCAGTGAGTAGTCGGCTGCGCTTGCTGCCGCCGGTGGTTGAAGCCTCGGAGCACAGCCACTTTTCTTTTCCCTCTCTCATCCTCTCTCTGTGAACCACATTGCACGGCATGGGGCGCCCCTGCTGTTGCTGCCAGTGGATACACGGCGCACTGCACTGACTGAATCTAATTGGCTACAAGGAACCATTAGATGGGCACTAATGAGGCCCACATTTTATTGAGAAAAAACACGAGCAGTGGAATGCCGCATTTGGTTAGGTCACCTTCCACAGACTGAAGGAGACTCGATGCTTGCAGACTGAGACTCTATTCTGTGCGGTCCACGGGCACTGCTTTAGCCAATTGTGGGTTGGTCGCCGGAGAGAGGGAGAGGGAGCATCGTAGTAGAGAGCAGCAGCAGCAGTCAAATTAGCCCCCAGTCAGAGAGAATAAGCGCGGCAAAGTGCTTTGAGCTCTGCTGCTGTTGCTGCTGTGCCCTAATGGCTCGCGCACATGTGAAATTGTTGGCAGGGTGATTGAAACTAAACACAAGTAATGCCTCATTGCGTGTTCATTTGCAGCCTCTCAGGCCAGAGAGCGAGCGCAGAAAGGGAAGTGCAATTCCTTGCGTGCAAAAACACAAGCGAACCGAGTGGCCGCACGCAACCGGCGTCAAAGCCTTTTTGCTTTGGCAAATTGGTGGTGCCCAACGACAAAGTCATCTGGCCGCAGAGCTAATAGCATCCCCATAGTACACAGACAACCACACACAAAGTAAGCATTCTCTTGTGTGTTTGCTTTCTGTTTTTGTTTTTCTGTCCTCTTTTCAGCTTTCAACTGTATCTGGTCGACATGTGCAAGTAGTGCAAGGAGTTGGTAGGCAAACACTTGCAAGAGAAGACTCGCGCCGCCAGTGCAGACAGTAAATTGTGTGCCTCAGTCTGGCTAC
>NW_016231974.1:0-1215 GCF_001687245.7 Rhagoletis zephyria | reverse complement strand
ATTTAGATGCCCATTTTGACCAATCCTTTTCCATAAGTTTTGGGATTGGGATATTATTCAGGTTCAGTATCCCCAGTGTGTGCAAAGATAGTAGTTTCTCGTTAGGACTATTGACTGGAAGGTAGGATTGTTGGTTCTTAGGCTGCGGTATTTGGAACCTACGCAACTGAAGCTCCGGGCACGAATGCCAGTGCACACGACGTATTCCAAGAACCGATCCACAGACAATCCTGCCTATTAAGCCATGTAATATGGTGATGCTTGCAACAGTCAATGGGAACCATAACAGAAAATGGCGCCCAACGTGGGGCCGTCTACATGGTGGTGTTTTTTTATTGAATGCCGTCGCAATTGTGGGCTCCACAGATAGGATTCCCTCCTGGAATCAGTTTAAGTTTGTCCGGTTATATGCAAAGAAAGAATTCCGTAGTTTAGTGTTGTTTTGGAACTTCAAACCAGTTAAGCTAAATGCTTACGTGTCTGACCAAATAACGTTGTTATTAAAATTTTATTAGNTCGCAATTGTGGGCTCCACAGATAGGATTCCCTCCTGGAATCAGTTTAAGTTTGTCCGGTTATATGCAAAGAAAGAATTCCGTAGTTTAGTGTTGTTTTGGAACTTCAAACCAGTTAAGCTAAATGCTTACGTGTCTGACCAAATAACGTTGTTATTATTTATTTTTTTTTCCCCCTTTTTCTTTCAGTTTAAATTATTATTATTTTTATATATTTTTTTTTTGACTGTCGAGAATATTTTTTGGAAATTTATAGTGTCACATGAAATGCACTATAACCGATTTCATGGAATATGTCAGTAAGTCACATAACGATGCAACCTTTCGGATGTATGTACCTATTTCCTCTTGTATATGCCAATTAAAGACCGCTTTATAAACACCTAAGGAATCAGACCAAATCTTTTTTATGATGTTGCCTTTAAAGATTTTGTTAGTTTTTTTTCTTTAAGAATTTTTGCTGCAGACATTTGTTTTTTTTTCGATGGTAAATAGCTTTCTTGTAAATAGTTTTAATTAAGCGCCAACGAAATTATACGCTATAATTATTGCAATTCGAACTTCAGAAGACTCCAGCTCCGAGCTTCGATTGTCGCGAGTCGAACAGCACGCTGTTGCTTCNTCGATGGTAAATAGCTTTCTTGTAAATAGTTTTAATTAAGCGCCAACGAAATTATACGCTATAATTATTGCAATTCGA
>NW_016231972.1:1001-1215 GCF_001687245.7 Rhagoletis zephyria | reverse complement strand
ACGAGTTTGACTGAGCCTTTGGGCCCGAGTCGGTGGGCGTTCACAGTGCTTAAGTGTCGTCAGGGTAAGCCGCTGGCCAAACTTTTAAAAAGTGTTAGCGGTGCACAGTAAGTTAGTAGTGAGCAAAGCGAGCTACTGAGCCATTTTTATTTTAAAAACTGATAAACAGAAAAATGGTTGGTGGCGAGCGAAGCGAGCGTAACTAAGCCCTTGT
>NW_016231972.1:0-928 GCF_001687245.7 Rhagoletis zephyria | reverse complement strand
ACCATTTTATTTATTTGCAATGTACAATCTTACGCTGTAAGCTTTTTTATATTTAGCATCAAAAATGTTTTATAACAATTTGTACATAAAAATTTTTATTTGTTTTCCTTTAATAAAAATAAATGGGTTTAATAGTTAATGTTAAACTGAAAAATAAACTTAGTTGTTTAGTCCAAACACCTCTTGTTCAATAACTAGAAGTTAGTCAATCACATTTTTAAAACATCAGTTAAATTTTAAAATTATTTTATGGTTTTTGGCAAAAACCCAGACGTGCTAGTATTCAACAGTTTATGCCATCAGTTACCTCTTGCTTTTAGCTTTCAAATGACACTAAAGTTGGCGTTGGGACGCTAAAATTAAGTAAAACAAAAAAAATTTAAAAATTTGGTATATTTTGTAAAATTTGCCAAATCAACAACACTTTTTTATGCTAAATTTTAACCGTTTTTAGCCAAACAAAAAATTTACTCATAGTTTTGAGCCTTAAGGAATTGAATAAAACCAGATTCGGTTCAAAATACCAACCGAAAGTAAAAAGTAGATAACCGATCTTTGACTTCCGGTTACTTTAAAAAACTTTAAATACTACAAACAAGCTCTACGTATGCTAAAACAATTATAAAAATTAAGAAACAAGAACGTTAAAGTAGTCGGAGCAGTCAGAAAACTGTTTTAAAACTACAAAAAATAATTTTTTGGTACTATGGTCCATAGATTGTAAATTAGATAACGAATTTAAGCAAACTAAAATTCTATTAATAAGTACAGCTTTCTAGTATTTTATAAAAGTATTCTTTTGAGAAAATATTTACTTTCAAATTAGATAAAATTATTTATCANTTACGTATGCTAAAACAATTATAAAAATTAAAAAATAAGAACGTTAAAGTAGTCGGAGCAGTCAGAAAACTGTTTTAAAACTACA
>NW_016231971.1:0-1215 GCF_001687245.7 Rhagoletis zephyria | reverse complement strand
GAGATGCTAAAGCAATGGGGTGCGGGCGATCAGCCGCAGAACCTCAAAGCGGGTATAGTAACGCGGCGAGAGCTGGAGAAGCCCATAGCGCGATCAACGGACGCTATGAAGCAAACAACGCCAACACCACCATCGCCGCCAGTCGCTCAACGCAGCTCATCGCGCACCATTGCCAGTACACCAAGGCAAATGGCGCACAAACAATCAGCGGAACAGAGTAGTTTATTGAAAATGCCAACAGCGGCAGCAACAGGCTTTTGCAGCGGCAACTATGCGACCACTAATGAAAATTTAAGGCAGTCAACCGCTGGCGCTGCAAGCAGTGGCAAAAATATTAATAACCAGCGCGACGATAGTGCCAATAAAATGGATAAATTTGCGGCAGTGTCAAATAAAGCACATCAAATAGAGTGTACCACACATGCCACCCAAACGCCCACATACAATACCGCAGGCGCAGCACATCAATCCAGCCACAGAACAGGACTGCGTAATCGCCAACCACAAAAGCCACTAAGAACGGCTGCAAAAGCCAACGAAAATGAAGTTGCCAAAAGTAAAATCCATGCAACAGTAGCACAGCGAAGCCAACAGAGAACGCGGCTCGAGCGCCCTNGGAAAGTCCGCTACAAACACTTGCCCGCCAGTTGCTACCAAAACAGGCGCTGCATGTGCTTAACGCCGCGGCTGAAAATACGCCGGTAACGGCAACACTCATACGCCCTGTTGTACTCGAAAATATGCCTGTGGTTGAGCAGGCACTGCAGGATTTGTCCGACATAAAGGTGGATAGTGTAGAGCCGAAAAGCAAAGTGGCTAAACTAGCTGCCAAGCATGTGCCACTGAGCTCAGTGAGGCAAGTAGATACCGTTGTTGAAGGCAGCAGCGTGCTACAGCCGTTAATGCGACGCTTGATTGCGGTACCCACTGCCACCCCTCACGCGCTGGATGCGGGTAATGCGCTGCAGTTGTTGACTGTCGAACATCACTTTGCGCCCACGGCAACATGGCCCAAACGTGTGACAATATTGGAAAATCTTGAAGATGTGAGTGTAGCTGCTGGGCGCAAACCAACAAATATCGTCCTAATTGAAATTGAAGAGGATGATAAGCTGCCAAATGCTACAGATGAGATTGCTGTGGTAAATGACAAAATTGATGACAGTGATAATTGCGAGCGTGCTACAGATAACATCAGTCGTAATGACATTTCTG
>NW_016231970.1:0-1215 GCF_001687245.7 Rhagoletis zephyria | reverse complement strand
GCCTGAATCATGGCATCCGTGATTGAATCAAATTCGAATATATATATATATTTTTTTTGAGATTACGGCGTTTGGTAGCGAGTTCGCTTTTTAAATTCAAAATGAAAGAAAATAGCTGTAATTTTATTTAATTCGATTCGAATCGAGTCTCATTTAATCGCGAATGCCGTGATTCGGACCCAGTTTTATCTATGCGTTTTTTTTTGGTTGAATGTTTTATTTGTGTAAAATATATATTTTTATTGTTTTATAAAAAAATAAAAAAAAAAATTATACCAAGGCGAATTCATACAATGTTATAGTAGGAGTACAAAAACAAAATATAAACCAGCAAATTTTATGCGTAATGAGAACCACCGTGGTGAACATCCAGCTGCTCGCCTTGATTTTTCCTAAATGAGAGTAAAAACTATCTATCACTTACTTTTTCGAAGTCCGTGCACTGAACTAAGCAATTAATTTTTCTTAGACGATAAAATATGCATTGATTGCGCCTAGGAGAAAAATTTGACAACTCTCTGTGTTGAGTGTCGCTAGAGCCATTTCAAGTTCTGTTCAGGGGCCGAATATAACTGTGATTGAAAAATTCACTACTAATTGATTTCTTTTTTCTCCGAGAACCAATTTGAGAATAAATTTTTGTTTGTAATTTTTATACAAAATTAAAAAGAAAACTTAATTAGTTTTGATTTTTATTTAAATAATCTGTAAATAACAGTTATTTTTTGATTTTTATATGGATAAAAGCAAATGTTTTAAGTACAGCTTTCACAGTTATGAGAAACGGATTCCTTGATTCCGAAATCGCCCCAAACACAGAAATTTTTTTTGCTTGAGCCAGTCCATGTGCTGTGAAGGTAAACTGGTTCGAGAAAAACCTATTATGCGCCTGTCAAGGAAACTCTTGTTAGAAAAAAGTTGCCAACAACAGGATTGGTTACAGGTATTATAAGAGGCAGGCAGTCCACGAACTACTAAAAAGAATCTCTTACCATTTTAAGGCTGTCGCATGACAGAACTGGTACCCCCAGTCAAGATTTTGCGTGTTAGTGCTAGTCTAGGCACTACGAGGTATAAGCGTCGTTCAGAGAATCTGATCTGAATACCGCTAAAGCTTGTGCGGATTCTATTGGGTGAAAGCATTGTTAAGAAAATCTATTAAGCGGCGAAATATATTATCTGTAGAAGCAATTGCCATACCAAAACCTAATTTGA
>NW_016231969.1:0-1215 GCF_001687245.7 Rhagoletis zephyria | reverse complement strand
TTCGAGGGCCGAGGAGGGCGGTGAAGCGGGATCCCTCGCTGAGTCGCTTTAAGAAGCGAAAGCCACTGAAGTCGCTGTCGCGGCAGATGAGCTGCGACGCTAGTAACGCCCTGCCCTGTCACGATTGGTCTCTAGGGGACACTGATGACATCATCCAGGAGTCGGAGTTGGAGCACTCGGTGGCGGAAGAGACAAGAGGTGGCCACCACTCGAGCAACCTCAGTCGGCTGATCTCCTCCGAGTCGGAGCACTCCAAGCACAGCTACCTCTCACTGACCTCCTCTAACTCGGCCATTGGAGGTGTGGGCTATTTGTCACAGGGCGACCTGATGGCCAACCAGGGCTCCATCACCAGCAACCAGTCGGCGCAACTGCAACATTGCTACACAGTGCCCAGCGGCTCATCAACTGGAGGAGGACGACCTCCCTTTCTGCGACTACATTCTCGCATCTCCAACTACTCAGTGACTGGGCCCAATTCGATCATCGAGGAGGAGGGTGACGATGAAGATGGTGGTGGTGGTGGTGGTGGGCGTGNGTGACTGGGCCCAATTCGATCATCGAGGAGGAGGGTGACGATGAGGATGGCGGTGGTGGTGGTGGGCGTGACAGCGCCTCCTCCTCGTTGCTCTGCTGCAAGCACAACGCCAGCCGAGAGGACTGCGGCTGTCTCTCACTGAAACAAACTAGTACCTCGATGATCAGTCGTGCTGCCACCACGCCCACCGAGGAGACCGCCAAAACGGTCGTTGCGGCTGAAGAATCTGCTACCACGGCCGCAGCTGCAGGAGGCAACAACTCCGACAGCGAGCACGAGTCGACCGAGTCGGAGTACTCGCCGGTGGAGGACAACACCACCGAGGAGTGCAAGAAGCTGGTGGACGAGGTGAACAACTTCAATGAGAACCAGGTGGAGACGGGCACGCTCTACAACGTGGACATCAACCCGCAGAACAACCAGATCAAGGTGGCGGTCTACCTCGCCTACATTCGCGCCCACTCATACTCGCTGGCCGGCCTCGTCTTTGGCCTCATCATCCTCAACCAGGCGGTGAAGGTGGTCAGTGACTTTTGGCTGGCCAAGTGGACGGACAGCGATGAGAAGGCCAGCTACGCCGTTTTGCCACTTAACCGAACTACAAATGAGCTTCAAGAGTCGAGCACCTCCACGATGCACTACTACGTCTACACGTACACCGTCCTCTCGCTGATCAG
>NW_016231968.1:0-1215 GCF_001687245.7 Rhagoletis zephyria | reverse complement strand
GAATTCTAGTAGAATAAAGTACAAGTTTCAAATGGCTAAAAATTTCGATCGGTTTTTTAGAATTTTTAAAAAGTTCGAAATTTGTACGAAAGTTTGTTGATTTTTTTTTTAATATGGCACAAATTTGGAAACTTGGATTTACACGGGTTTTGTTAAAGAAATAACTATATTTTTATAAAAAAATAACAAAAGTGCAATAACAACAAAAATAATACGTTAGAACTTGACAAAAAGTGTTTCGGCTACAATTGTTTTACCACCGTATGTATGGCTGCCAAGCTGCCANTGTTTCGGCTACAATTTTTTTACCATCGTATGTATGGCTGCCAAGCTGCCAATCTGAATTGCAGCGGCACCATATATGGCAAAAGAACGATGCTACTGGCGAACGCAGACGATATCGATATCGTAGGTCTGAAATAAAGGGACGTAACCGCAGCATTTTCCGGTTTAGAAAAAGAAGCTAAAGAGGTTGGTACAGCGGTGAACGAGGGCAAGACAAAGGACCTCCTGGCAACATATAAAGAGTCCACGCGTTTCGGGACACATGTCACTGTTGGCAGATATAGCTTTGAAGTAGTGAAGGACTCTGTCTACCTAGTATCCCGCATAAACA
This sequence comes from Rhagoletis zephyria, assembly GCF_001687245.7. Classification (NCBI taxonomy): domain Eukaryota; kingdom Metazoa; phylum Arthropoda; class Insecta; order Diptera; family Tephritidae; genus Rhagoletis; species Rhagoletis zephyria. The sequence goes on along the minus strand of NW_016231968.1, from coordinate 599 downwards.
CCACAAACAACGTCAGCATGGAGATCAAGCGAAGAATAACTCTTGCCAGCAGGTGCTACTTTGGGCTCGGTAGGCAATTGAAAAGCAGAGCCCTCTCTCGACGAACGAAAATCACGCCCTACAATCTCTCATCATGACCGTCCTTTTATATGGCGCAGAAACTTAGACGATGTCGAACAAAGATGAAAAGGCTTTGGGGGCTTTCGAGAGAACTATTCTGCGCAAGATCTACGGCCCTGTTTTCGTGGATGACGGGTATCGGAGAAGATGGAATGACGAACTGTATGAGCTTTTTAACGACATCGACATAATTAAGCGCATAAAAATACAGCGATTGCGCTGGCTTGGACATGTTGTACGCATGGATGACGATGCTCGGGTGAAAAGATCCTTCGACTCCGCACCCATGGGTGAACAACGAAAGCAAGGGCGCCCACGAACGCAATTAAAGAACCAAGTGCAGAAGGAGCTGTCTGCGCTCGGGATAACCAAGTGGCGCAAATTCGCACAGGAGAGAGGCAATGGGAAAAGCTTTTTGGTCTCGGCGCAAACTTACAAACGGTTGTAATGCCAAATCAGAACACCTACAACCCTCCCCC
>NW_016231967.1:0-1215 GCF_001687245.7 Rhagoletis zephyria | reverse complement strand
TAGCAGTGTTCTCGTACCTAAAATCTTGCGATGTGGGGCGACATCGAGAGCGCAAAATGACACTCAGATCTGCCAATTTCTTCTGAAAAAAATTTTTCCTGCGAAAACTAACAATTAAAAAGTCTGCTGACCACAAACATGTGTTGGTGAATAAAAAAAAAGAAAGGAAGAAAGTTTAGTTTATACGGTTGACAAACGGGCTCGATTATTTGCATAAACAGCCTTTATATTCTTTGACTCATGCATTTTCCTCTTTAAAATGCGTATACGCAGCCGAACAAATGCACGAAATTTTTGGGAATTAACTCGGATCCGGGGATTTTTCGCTGACAACACTGGTAAAAACGGCCAGCTGTTGTCTTTTGTGCAAGTAAGCAAACAAAGCAGAAGAGTTTCGCGTCCGCGGTAGCCGAGTGGTGAGAATTGCTGGCTACAAGCCTCTAGATGCCAGGTTCGATCCTCGGTTGGAGCGATATTGACAACAACAACCACGCTGTCGAGTTTAAATAGCGGCAAATCAGCTGCACTTGATAGTAGTTGGTTGAATAAAGAAAATGAATTTAGCAATAAGAGTTTACGGGATGTACATAGCTCAGTGGTTAAGGCTTCTGACTTTGAACATCGATTACGCAGGTTCGATCCCTGCCGAAGTCTAGAAAAAAAGAAGTCTGATGGGGAGATGTGGTGATCTCCGAAATAGCTGCTATAACTTCTACCGTGTAGACTTTGTTGCTTTTTCAATTTTTCCTAATAAACAATCGTGGTACAAAGCTCAATAAAAATATTAAAAATAAAATGTTAATAAGCCACAATAACATTGAAAAAATGTTTGTTTTTATTATTTATTTAATTTTTTTTTATTCTATTGGATTTATATATTTAATTTTACATTATTTTGTTTTCTTTTGCTGTCAACAACATTTAACTGAAAGCAACAAAAAAAAAATATATAAACTTATAAAAAGGAATGGAAACGAAATAAATGAAAATTCTACTGACCGTGGGACTCAAACCCACGACCTTGCGCTCGTTTATTCATAAAATTATTATGCGCATATGTGTGCCAGATTATATGCAGAAGCTTTGGCCCCTATCACAGCTTTTAGCAGGGACGTGAACCGGTTTTGAACCGGAAAACCGCTTTTTTCGATTAATTAATTTAACCCTTATCCGAACCGAAATTTTCCACAAATGTTTGATCCGAACCGAAAACCG
>NW_016231966.1:0-1215 GCF_001687245.7 Rhagoletis zephyria | reverse complement strand
ACTCGCCACCCTTTCTTTCCCCTCTCTTCTCCACACAGGATCGGCCTTTATCAGCACGCCCTTTCAACAGGGGCAGCCAAACAGCAACGGCGGCCCCAACGGCAACCAAGGTGGACCACCACCACCTCCTCAGCAGCAGCAGCAACAGCCTCCGCCTCAATCGGGAGCTCGTGATCCTCGAGCTCCCAGCGGACGATGGGATCACCCGACGCCGCCGCCACCACCGCCTCCCCAACAGCAAAGAGGAGGAGGAGGGGGAAATGCTGACGATCGATTTGGAGGTGGACCTGGTGGGGGTGATCCTCGAGGACCGCCGCCCCCTCGCCCGCACGCCTACGACGGCCGAGGACCGGGCCCGTTTGAAGGCCTTCAAGGAAGTGGTGGTCCTGGTGGTCCTGGAAATCGATTTGATGGTCCGCCTCCTCCACATCACCGAGGATTTGAAGGCGGTGGTGGTGGTGGTCGGTTCGACGGCCCTCCTGGTCCGCTTCGAGGTTACGAAGGTGGTGGTGGTGGAAGCCGTTTCGACCAAGGTCCACCGAACCGCTTTGACGGCCCGCCTGGAGGTCGTTTTGAGAGCCGCTTTGATGGCGGCGGTCCTCCGCCGCCTCACGGTCGTTTTGAAGGTCCACCTCATCAAGGACGGTTTGATGAACCACCACCGCCTTATGATAGCCATCGGTTCGACGGCCCTCCCCCTCAACATCAGATGTCTCGTTTTGAGATGGATCGAGGAGGCGGTTTTGGAGGTCCTTCCGGTCCTGGTCCTGGAGGAAACATGCCACCTCAGNCTCAACATCAGATGTCTCGTTTTGAGATGGATCGAGGAGGCGGTTTTGGAGGTCCTTCCGGTCCTGGTCCTGGAGGAAACATGCCACCTCAGCAGAAGGGGCCTCAGCAGCAGCACCCGAATCCTCGAGGCGACATGAGAGCGCAGTTTGAGCGAGGCGGTCCACCGAATGAGCCTCAGATTGGCCCGCCGCCGCCGCCTCCTCCTCATCATCCGTCTCAGTACCGACCTGGTGGAGTGGGCGGTGGTGGTCAACAGGGTGGACCCAACAAGCCAGGTCCTCCTCCTTCAGCTCAATCCTCATCTTCAGCGGGACGAGGCATGGTCGACGAGTTTGGCCGGGACATTCCGCCGGGAGGAGGAGGAGGTAATCGAGCGGAACACTTTCGCGCCGGCAGTCGCGACAAGGACGACCACGGAGGAGG
>NW_016231965.1:0-1215 GCF_001687245.7 Rhagoletis zephyria | reverse complement strand
GCAACAAAAAAATTAATTGTTTTTATTATTTTTAACCAATTTTTAAACTATTTCATAATTTTGGAAAGCTTGTTTTATGCACTAAAACAGTTTTTGATTTTGTCGTTTAATTGTTTTCTGTTTAAAAAGCGTTATTAAAAAAATGCGTGTGTAACACCGCACACATGATAGAAGTGAAACTTCTTAAAAAAGAGGATCTGGTACCTAGTCACGAAATTGGATGTGTAAACATATGTTTGCGGTTCGGCAAACCATTAGGCGATTGACTTACATACATAGGTTTGGTTAGAAAATTTCATCTCATCTTATTAATTTTCTGATATACATATAATTTATTTATTCATTTTCCGGTAACACCACCTTATATGAATTTGCGCTTCTAGCATCCATAGGACCGGGTTCTAATGGAAGTAATTGTATGTTTAACAAATAAATGAAAATGTGTATAATGCAATCAATAGATCCTTACGAATTCACATATTCTTATCACGAATTCATATATTCATGTGGTAGCAAGAGTATAAAAACATAAAATTACCTTATAAATTAAAAGCATAAGTATCACATGTATGCGTAGTCCAATTCACGAAATCATTTCATCGATCTGAGTAAAAGCTTAGTGCCTAAACTCTATTTCGGCTGAGATATCCATTTTCGGCTATTTAGAGTTTGTAAAACATGGCCATTAATGTAGCGATAAGTTGTACAACTTGCCAGAAAATCCAAATTTTTTGATCTCTCATACAACCAAAACATAAATTCATTCAACAGGCCCACAAATGGTGCAATCTAGAGCAAAAAACACCAAGTTGAACCAACGGTCGCTACATTTAAGGCTTTCTTTAAGAAACATCGGTCGAAAATTTCAACTGCTCCTGTAACACTGCCTTATATAAGTTGGCCTTGCTATCGTTCTCACATATGTTCATCAGAGTGTACCAACGAAGGACGAGTTAATACAAGGAGATAGCGAGAGCACAAATATACTTTAGAAAATTACAGGCACAATGACAAACATGAACAAATGTACAACAAACACATAATTTTTGACAATCAGTACAGTTCGCATTTATATCAACGAGCAGCTTATTAGATTTGTTTTCGTTTGTACTACATATGTGCATTTATGCATGTACACAACATATGTACATACACAAACATATATGTATACAACCATTCAAACATATGTATGTACATACATGAAAACATTGGTGT
>NW_016231964.1:1042-1215 GCF_001687245.7 Rhagoletis zephyria | reverse complement strand
ATAGCCCCCATACCTTAAGGTAAGACGTATTCTACGTCAAAAAAATCTAAAAATGTCTAGTCACGTTTAAGTTCCAAAGCAGGAGAATTTCTTTTGAGTAATTTTGTGCCTTATAACTTAATCGACGTGCTATATTCCCAGCGTTCTAAGCAAACTAAAACTAAAAAACGGTC
>NW_016231964.1:0-993 GCF_001687245.7 Rhagoletis zephyria | reverse complement strand
CGGTTGAAAGTATTGTAAGGGCTAAAGTTGTACCTGGTTTAGTTTGGGAACGATATACTACTACATATTCAAATCTGATATATTTTGGGGATAATGCCGTATATCCTTTCACGCATGTAAAGTCTATTGCGAAAATTTATTAAATTGGGTAGCGAATAAAACGTTTATTGAAATCTACACTCGAGCGCCACCTACCGAATATTTTTTGGGTTAAAAATTTGTTTTTCTCTCTAGGTTCATTTCAGATTTTCAAATACCCAAAACTTTATTTTCAAGTACATACATACATAAGTAGGTATGTAATTGTGAACTCACTTGCCCTTGCGTCAATATAGAGTTAACATTTCACTAAAGTATTTGCTATTATGTTGCCATTTGGAGGTAAATAAATAAAGCAAATACAAGTTATTCTAGCTAACTGTTTTCCAATGCATTGTTTCATTGGTCCATTGGTGGGTCAGTTGGTTAGTCCAATTTATTGTCGCCCACCTGATAATCCAATTCATTTTTTTTTTTTGGTTATACTCTTTGCGTTACCCATTGTTCAATGGAAACTACAACTTGTTAAATTTCATTCATTTATTCTATAACATGCATCGTATGTATGTACATTTGTAGTTATTTTTCGCTTATTTGTTGAAACAATAGCATCCTGCCCAACGAAAAAGTTATCGGCAACAACTGCTTACGATTATGGTGATAAATTGGAGTGCAAGAGTGTGTAGCAGAAGAAATGTGTTTTGAATAACATGAATTACCAAAAGTGCACAAGCACTGGTATGTAGCCGGTGTAAACAGCAGCTAGCCAATTTAAATGGAGTTTGGAGCATTTCCTTAAACCTACTTGCCTTGCCGATGGCGTTATGTGAAGTACGCAGCTAATAGTTGCCTTTCGGTTATTATACTTCTCATGAACAAGAAATAGTATGATATAGCAAATGATAAGAACAACTACATAGAAGAGTCGATTTAGCCTTGTCCGTCTTATGTCAG
>NW_016231963.1:0-1215 GCF_001687245.7 Rhagoletis zephyria | reverse complement strand
TCCGGCCGTTAATTTTATTAAACTGAAGGTAATTTTTGAGAATTTTTTTTGATCTTTTTAACGATCGGTCGCTGTAAAGCCGTTGAACTCATATACTTGTTATATACATATTAACAACTACCCTAAGCCGTTAGTTTTAAGTCGTAGGCTAAGTGAGATGAAATTGAAAATAAAGAAGTCACTTGTAAAGTATCATCGAGAAAGCGCGCATCGTTCGTTATTTCATACGAGGAACTAGGTATTGTTGTTGCTATCGCGCACTCCCCGACAACCACACAGTTTACGCAAGTTAATTTCTTAAAAAAGCTTAAGGATTTTTTTATGGCGCCCAACGTGGGGCTCAGTGCGTGATTTCGTGAAAGTAAAAAACAAAAAAAACTATAAACTATAAACCCGCGGAACTACAAAGTTTCATAGTGAGACATATGTGCTAATCCCGTCGTACGCAACAACAATTGCCCTCGCATTTTCGCAAGTCCGGTTTTGTGTCAAGTGCTGGTGACGCACACTGTGTCCACTGCGGCAATAAATCAATTTGGACCTGCTCTCCGATTTTGATTATTTTTGCACAGATGGTTAAAAAGTATCTAAAGGTCATGTGTGGAAAATTTCATGCAAATATCTCCATTGGTTTTCTGTCCCGAGCACCTCAAAGTTGAAGTATGTGAATAAGTCTCAAATGTGATAGTTTTCTATGTTATATTCAAAAGCTTGATACTTATAAACTATACACCGAATGTACCTTATAAGTATTTCTTCACTTAAAATAGGCATTAAGCATTATGTAAATTTAAAAAAAAATTTGAAAAATTTGAAAAAAAAATTTCCTTTGACAATATATTTGAGCCAAAAAAATAAACATTTATGATTTTCCGTTAGACTTTTAGTTGTGTGCGAAGCAGTGCGACACATGGAGTCCTATACCAAATTAAAGCTGAGAGTCTCAGCTAACATACTAAAAAAAAAAACCGGCCCCAATTTGCCTGCCGCCGAAAAAACAATGAAAGCCCAAAAAATTACAGTAAAAAATATGCGTTATTTTACGCGTGCAAAAACAAGTGCGCATTCTTTCTTTCTTTGCTACTCGTTTATTTGCTACATATTATAAGCAACATTAAATGTAAAATAATGTGTACGGTTATAATAATAATATAATAGTATATAATAATAGACGCTGAGAAATTCCAAATATATTGTATAGACACGGCAAAATTG
>NW_016231962.1:0-1215 GCF_001687245.7 Rhagoletis zephyria | reverse complement strand
ACTTTTCGATTTCCCATAAAAACAATACATGTAAAATTGTTTATTTTTACTTGTCATTTTTATATTTAACGAACGATACCGTCAAAAGTTATACTACGAGTATATACATTTTGTAAATAATTTTTATAGTTGACAATTCTTTTAAAAAATATGTAATTTTAATTTCATATCTCATTGCTACTTATGTTTCATTTAGCTTAAACAGAATTAATAGATTGAAATTTGGAAAAAGTCTGGTGTAAAGTCTTTGCTACAAGACGAAACATATTCCACGTTGCAAATGTTCACTTAAATGGAATTTAATTTNTTAATAAATCTGTATTTATTTTCAAAACGTAAGAGGCTTAAATACTAAATAAACGAACTTATATCTGAATGGCCTTGAATGCAATTACAATATAATTTCTTTCACTGAAGCTTGGCTCAAACCTCACATTTTCAATTCAGCGATTCTTTCAAATAATTATCATATCTACAGAAAAGATCGGGAGGACAGAATCGGCGGTGGCTTACTCTTGCCGTAGACTCTTCAATACCATCTGAAGAAGTTAGTCTTCCTGACATTGAATCTTACTTAGCTCTATGCTATATTCCCCCCCTCTGACTTATCAGTGTATTGTATCTTTACTGAAATCAGTAAATTTAGTGATTAAAATCTCTGATTCAATGATTATGTTGGGTGACTTTAATTTACCAAATATATCATGGAACATCATTCACAATGATATCGTACCTTTGTCGTCTAGCGCGTGCAACCACGCATTTTTAGAGGAGATGGCTGAACTCTGCCTAAATCAAGTTAACATACTTCGCAATAAGTTTGGCAAAGTGTTAGATTTTCTTTCTGTTGATGATGCATCTAAGTCCGCTGCAAATAAGTGTGACCCACTAGTTTTGCCCGAAAAGGTCTACAACCCGGCTATTGAAATTATTAACGATGGTCAAAAATGCGGTATCCAAGCATATGAACCAAATATTCGCTTTGATTTTTCAAAAACCAAATTTTTAATTTTAAGGTCGACCTATCTCGGCAGCCAGTTCAAAAATGCCCTATCTCAGAAAACTTTTCAGGAACGCTCTATTTCAAAATTTTATTGAGAAGCACCCTATCTCAGAATTGGACTCAAAAATGCCCTATCTCAGCTGAAAATACATTGAAAGTGTTCTGAGATAAAGCGTTTTTGAGTCGGCAGCTGAGATATGTCGTTCGTCAAC
>NW_016231961.1:0-1215 GCF_001687245.7 Rhagoletis zephyria | reverse complement strand
GTCAAGAGTTCTCTTCTAATGTCAAGTTATTCGCACTTTCACAATTAACTTGTGCAAATGTGTGATACTCCAAGAGCGTGTGAATTTCTTTTTATACATATTAATACATAATATGTCCATACGAACGTAAAAATATTTTATAGAAGTTGCTTTTTTTGTGCCAATAAAAAGAGTAGTTTCGATTATAAATAACAACGAATTGGTTAAGAGTTTTTTTTTTAATTTTTTTTTTTTAATTGAATACAAATAACAAAAGCCCATATTCGAAAATATCGCTGCAAAATGTTAGTATAAAAAAATATCAGTTGCAAAACCGCCTATCTTAAGTCAAATTTTACAGGGCAGCGAGAAAACTTATTTTCTTTACGGCCATTGACTCGATAGACGGTACTTCATCTAGCTATTATTTTACAAATCTGTTTTTGGAATAACAATTTTACGATTTTTACCAAATCTCTTATTTGCTACTATGGCGATTTAGGCGGTTCTTCGAAGGCATCCACGATATACAGCAAAGTGAAAACTAATAAGGACACGCCATTTTGACCAGTTTTTGCTATTTTCCCATTGTTTGTTATTTTTTTTTTATGAAAATACAGCTCATTATCTAACAAAAACCACATTAGTCCAAATTTTAAACTTTGTAGAAAAATTTGAAAAACTCAACAAAAATTTACAACAAGAAACTTTTTAATAAAATTTAAAAAAATCTATGTATGCAGTTTAATAGCCCATTAGATACTAGCTTAAGCAAGAGCAAGTTTCAAGTAGCTAAAAATTCGCGTTGATTTTTAATATTTTTTTTTGGCAGATAGTGTTATCATTTTCTTCCATATAAAATAAATTGTCGAACACACCTTGTATGGAAGAAAATCCTTGACACCGTCAGCAAAAAAATCAACGCGAATTTTTAGCTACTTGAAACTTGCACTTTCTGAAGCTCGAATTTAAGGGGCTATAAAATTGCGTACTTATAAGTTTTCTAGAAAATCTTAATAAAAAGTTTGTTTCTGTTGTAAAATTTTGTTGAAGTTTTGTAATTTTTCTATAAAGCTTGAAATTTGGACGAAAGCACAAATGGGTTTAGGAATTTTGTTTATTAAATACAAAAGTGAAATTTTTATATGACCGATGCGAAATCTCACAAAGTTAGTAATCTCGCAGTGTTTGCAGGATACTGGATATTCTGGCTTCATTATTATTATTATAGATTTA
>NW_016231960.1:0-1215 GCF_001687245.7 Rhagoletis zephyria | reverse complement strand
TTCCTCCATTTGTGTCGGTTTAGCGCCGCACATTAATTTATTGGAATCACATATGATAGACTGTACATCCCCAAATAAACTAAGATATAATTTTAAAACTATGTATTTAGGGGTTCCCTTAAACTGGAAAAAGCCTTGCAAACTTCGAAAAACGCTAAACTTTTATTGGGAGGTCAAGATGTGAATGAAATAAAAAAAGAACCGGTTTATTTGATATTCGAAATAAAAAGATTTCAAACGAACCCCCATAGATATCCAACAAACCGGTGGAAACTGGTTTTGAAATACCGAGTCAACCACCCTATTATTGATCTCCATTAACAGGTCTATTCTGCACGTTACCGAAGATTTTGTAACCGGAAAATTTTATTATCAAAAAATGTTACCAGTTCTTGTCACCGCGATTCTAGGTACGTTGGTAATGCAGTTAAAGTATTCAGCAATTCAGCTATGAAGAATTGTGCAAATTCTGGCATTGCATATTTCACGGGGCAATACTTTGTTACCAGCTTATGAGATGGTAACAAAATTTACCGGATACAAGAGTACACCGAATGCGAAAAGGGTTTAAAAATTTACAGGAACTTTATTTACCGGTTACAAACTTTTTTTTACCAGCGCAGAATAGACCTGTAAGTGCTGAATAAATATAACCAGTACCTTGTTTTTGTCGGCCTAAATATGTAGTTTTCTTTTACCAACTTTTGAATTAGAATATCTAACACACATACAGATACATGAATTCATACTCATACACAAATGCACCCACACTACAGTAAATCGCGCTAGTTCAGAACTAGCGCAGAACTAGCTCTTTGAGAGGCGGTACTGGTTCTCGATCTGTCCCAACGCAACGCTTTCAACGGCAATGGCGATGTCCAACGAAGTGGAAATTGCCACCTTTGCAGAACCTTCGAACTAGTTCTGAACTGGTTCCATTTTCGACAGTTCTGGGACAATACGTTTTTTATGAGAAAAAAAATTAAAACTACTTAAATTTTTGGACAGATCTGTAACAATAAGTTTTTTATGAAAAAAATTTTGATTATTCTTTTTTTTTTATGTTTTGTTAATTTTTTCTGTTCTTTTTACAGATTGCATTTTATTTAATTTTATTATTCTTAAATTTTATTTATATTAAATTTGATCACTTTCTCTTCAATTTGTAAGCGGCACTCAACAATTTAAATTTATTAAATCTGAAAATCACAACTG
>NW_016231958.1:0-1215 GCF_001687245.7 Rhagoletis zephyria | reverse complement strand
TTTTGTTATTTTTCTATAAAAATTTGGCCAAGCTTTAACTAAAACCTTAATAAATTTTCATCAAAATTTCATCAAAAATTTCAATTTTTGCGTATGCAGTTTTTTTTAACCCTTACAACACATTTCATACGGCTAAAAATCTCATTGATTTTCGAGATTTTTTTGGTAACGGATTTTTGCACTTTTTTGGATATAAATATAAATTTCTTATAAAATAAAATGCGGGAGACCTTTCGCAATAAAATTTCAAAAAATCAACGCCAGTTTTTAAATCGCACTTGTTATATTAAAAAATCGCAAAAGCGGCCCCAAGTTTTTTNCCCCCGAGGCTGTTGAGCACTTTCTCCCATATAACGCATCAACAAAATTTACTTGTACATACATATATGGAAGCAAATGCTCAACACCCTCCAAAAAAAAAAAATCTAAAAAATCGACGGTCATCTATAGCGACTTATTGCACAGCACTTAAATCGAAAAGTTTACACAAGTTCTAGATAAAAAGTTAGAATTTTTTTGTAATTTGATTAATTTTTGTGAACTTTGATCAAGCGATTTTGTCTCTCTAGAGATTTTGTCTCTCTTGAAACTTTACTATTTTCCTATTAGCAATTACAACTAGATGAAAATAAGGTTTAAAGACAACTCTGTCCTCTGTATTAAATTTTACCATTTATTTTGTGTACAAAGGAAAATCGTGTTCACATTACAAAGCAGATGACGCCATTTTCGCACTTGTAACGGGTATCCGGGGCATTTTTAACCTGCTCTATTTACATTTGAGTAGTTTCACATGTATTTACAAACATACATATATGTACATACGTATACATACATACATAGATATATACATACATGCACTGTTATAAGAATTTGCCAGAACGACACTCTGGTTAAGTTACTTACATATTCACCGACGCACTTTTTATAGTGCATGAGTACAGAAAGTGTCGCATTATACTAATGTCCTAATTTGCACCTCAAAGGCATTTATTAACCAAATGCTTCTTGTCCAGTCGCACCTTAAATTGCCTTAGGCAAGGGAATGCAATAGAAGAATGAGTGAAGTACAAAAACTAAGGCAAAAATAAGCGTATACAACAAATATGTATGTGTGTAATGTATATATGTAAAAACGTATATTAGGGCGGTTCAAAAGGCATGTTAAAAAGTTAAGTCGGAATTTTAATGCTCTCACCGCCTAGGATTGTTCTA
>NW_016231957.1:0-1215 GCF_001687245.7 Rhagoletis zephyria | reverse complement strand
TCCCCCAAAAGCTCTTCTAAAGTATGTCCTATAAAAGCCCTTCTGGAAGACCTTCCATGGGTAGCGAAAGAGAAGAAGCCCTCCAATTTGCGCCACTCCATACAAAAAAGATAGGAGAAAGGAATGTAGAGTGGAAGGCCTCTTGACTCTTAGGAAGGCCTTTCGGAAGGACTTTTAACTCCTCAAATTATCTACTGGGTAGTAAAGTAACCCGAAAATGATTTTGGTAGGCTTTCTTAAGTGAAGCCATTCTCAGAGACTTACCCAAGAAGGGCTAAAGGTGCTTTGCTGCATGCCTTCTAGTATGGATTTCCCTATTTACAATTTACGCGAATTTATAAGTTNCCTCTTGACTCTTAGGAAGGCCTTTCGGAAGGACTTTTAACTCCTCAAATTATCTACTGGGTAGTAAAGTAACCCGAAAATGATTTTGGTAGGCTTTCTTAAGTGAAGCCATTCTCAGAGACTTACCCAAGAAGGGCTAAAGGTGCTTTGCTGCATGCCTTCTAGTATGGATTTCCCTATTTACAATTTACGCGAATTTATAAGTTAATATTATTTAAAATTACAAATGAATTTCAATATATATTTTAAGTAGCAATAATACATATTTGATATGAACCTTAAGCAAATACTTTAAAGATGAGTAATATTTATGAACTAACGAAACAACTTTAAAAGAACTCCTCCAAAAGGCTTTCTGAGGTACGTCCTACAAAAGCCCTGCTAGAAGGCCATCTATGGATACTTCTTTCGCTATCCCTTCCATGTGTGTGTGAGAAATAAATGTAGAGTAGAAAGCCTCTTGACTTCCAGGAAGGTCTTTCGGAAGTGCTTTTAACTTCTGAGTTGCAATAAAACATATTTGACATGGACTTTGGAATAATTATATAACTTGAAGAAGTCACTGTGGAAGGCCTTTTGGAAGGTCTTTTAGCTCCTGAATTTATCTACTGAGTAGCATTACAAATACATATTTCGAAATGCATTTTAAGTAAGAATAAAACATTTTATTATAAACCTTAAAGGAGTCATAATTTCTATTAATTAAAGAATTAAAGAAGCAGTTTTATTAGAAGAACTGCTCCAAAAGGCCGTCTAACCTTCGTTCTACAAAAGCCCTACCGGAAGCCCTTTATTTGCATACAAAACAAAAGCACTCCTGTGAATTAATATTGGTCTAGCGCCTTCGCTGAGTTAAATTTTATGCTGCCA
>NW_016231956.1:0-1215 GCF_001687245.7 Rhagoletis zephyria | reverse complement strand
TGTAAGCTATGATCTTAAACCACTTTCGTCTGACTCTCATATATATGGTGATACATAGTATTTCAGTCACCAAATTCCCTAAATTAAAAAGGAATTTAACTTATTAAACAAATTGAATTTAATTACTCTACTAATTAATTAACTCTTTTTTAAAAAATTAGACCTTAATTACACATTTAAAGGAGAAGGCATTTAATGCGCGTTCTCATTTTTGATAATCGAGCGAATGGTGCAGATCTGATGGCATTAACAAAATATGATTTGATGCAACTGCCAAAAGCGCATAATTTCGCAAAGTGCAAATNTCCTGTAAATTTTAGTAATATTTTTAATTTCACCAACATAAACTTGCATTTAAAATATAGCGAGTCTAAGCTACAGAATTCAAGTTTGTTAATTCAATTTTTTTTTGCAGTTATCTTATGCAATTTTAAACGGAAAAATTAAAAATTGAACTTAATATCTCACGAGTTGTATTAATGAAACTTTTTTCCGTGTAAAGCCTAAAACTGATGTGGCTCTGACTAAAATGCCAAAAAGGGCCGCTGGGTGCGTTTTGATGCAAAAAAAACATGAAGAAACATTTTTTAGCAACCTGGTTGAGAAACATTGTTTGCACTTTTCCTTCCTCTTCCTTGCATGTTTTTGCATCATAGCGCGCCCTAGCGGCTGCTTTTTGTAAAAAATAAAGTGCAAATTTAGATTTCTCGAACTCCAAACTTCTGGAAAAGCCTTTGGATAGTATATTTATATCCAGGGAACGGATTTTATGGAAATTGGCTTTTTTCTGCTAAATAGATAGATTATATTCGTTTAAGAATGTCCACGATATAGCTTTCTCTGATTCCATATATGTATACCCATTTGATGTTGCCTTTTTTGCCTTTTCAACCTTTAATTGTAAAAGGCAAGGAAAATGCCTTATTCCTGATAATGTGAACGTTCGATATTTACATAAATTGGGCGCTACTTGTATCAACGCACTTACCGAAAACGCAGCCTTATGCTGGACAAATGCGAGCTCGGCAGGTTTGTGACAGTCTAAGGAGCTCTTAAACTAAACATGACTCGATAACAGTGTGAGTCTAAACTGCTGCCCGATTGGAATCCATGCGGTAAGATTTAACATCCCTTCAATCTCTTACTGCAACAGCCGCATGGATGACGATGAGGTCGAATTATCTTAACACCTTTTACCCAAGTGCCCAGCTAATA
>NW_016231955.1:0-1215 GCF_001687245.7 Rhagoletis zephyria | reverse complement strand
TCGCTTTTTGCTTCACAACCAAAAATAAATACAAATGAATTTTTTTCTTAAAAAAAATATCTAAAAGAATCCAAAAATTTGGCAAATGTAGCATATTGAAACTAACTTTTTGGGGCGTATAAGATGATTTCATTTATTTTTCTTGCTTTACAAAAACAAAAGAAATTTTTGCATACTTCAGGTTACATACATATGCAATCATATGTACACTGAGGGGAAAAAATATTAAAATCAAATAGAAACGTAATTGATCTTACTATAAACGTCAACGAAAGTACTGTATATTGTTAAATATTCAATTCAATTACGAGCATATTAAAATGACCGCGTTCGTACTGAAAAAGCATTCGTGAAGTGAATAATCAAGACAAAAACTAAAAAAAAAAAATTATTTGCATGTTGCCTGCAGTGGAATTCGAACCCGACCATCTCCGGATATCAACAACTTGTGGCAAGCGCACTCAGCTACACCCATACATATAAATTTGCTTTCAAATGTTGAATATCCATCAACACCACAGCACGAGATTTGTACGGATAAACATCAGTGTTGCCGTTTTAGCCCTTTGGTGCTAGATGTAGCTACCACATACTTTTTTTAGCCACATAAATTTACAATTGCCCCTAGCCCTTTTTTTAGCCCTTTGGAGAGTTTACTTATACTTGGCATGAAAAAGTTGTATATGCTTAATTTGATCTACTTTTTTTTTCATTTATGTAAGAGATGAATTTTCAAACTAAGAAAGACTGATATATATACATATAGTTTAAAATAGATCAGCTTACGGCCCTTAATATGCTTAATTTGTTAAATGGCCTATCAAGTACATTGACTGTGTATGTTCTTGTGGTGTGATTGTACCAGCTGCTGGTGTCGTGAGTGGTGAAATTAGCTCAATTTTCTAAGTAAAAAGTATTTAGGCGGAAATTTCTTGCACTATATGAGTCAAAGCCGTGTTTGTGGAAGATTAAGTTCACGATATTGCAGTCGTGAACTAAAAAAAAAAACAATGTTTAACAAAATGATAGAAAAATTATGAAATTTCGGCTCCAATCATTTCGATCTTACCTCGACCTCATTTGCTAAGAAATAAATATTGTACTAGCATGCTGTTAAGTTATATGCTTTGAGCCNCTAAGAAATAAATATTGTACTAGCATGCTGTTAAGTTATATGCTTTGAGCCTGATGGTACAATCACTTGATGGAGCCAGC
>NW_016231954.1:0-1215 GCF_001687245.7 Rhagoletis zephyria | reverse complement strand
GCCAGCAGGCGAAAAATTTTTTTGAGGTGCCACGCCCCCTGCCACGCCCCCCACGCCCATTTGCCACACCCACACACCCCCTTGCCACGCCCAATCCAAAAAATTTTGAATTTTTTAAAATTTGTTAAAAATCATTTTTACGACATTTGGAGTAAAAACTTAAAATTAGACTATTAGAGAGTTGTTTTAGCGATAAAACGGCAATATAAAACTGCCACGCCTACTTTGAAAGTAGTAGGAGGTGGGTGGAGGTGGGTGGGGCTAGTATGAGGTGGGTGGGGCTAGTAGGAGGTGGGTGGAGGTAAATGGAGGTTGTTGGAGGCGGGTGGAGGTTGTAGAAGCTAGTAGAAGGTGGGTGGGGATNAGGAAGTAGTAGGAGGTGGGTGGAGGTGGGTGGAAATAAATTGAAGTGGGTGGAGATAAATTGAGATGGGTGGAGGTAAATGGATGTTGTTGGAGGCGGGTGGAGGATGTAGAAGCTAGTAGAAGGTGGGTGGGGATAGTAGGAGGCAGGTGGAGGTGGATGGAGGTTATTGGGGGTGGGTGGAGGTCTGCTGGTGCAAAGACGGTCAATTTTACCTGGTTTTGGACCGTCCATAAAAAATTTTTCAGTTTGCTACAGTAGCCAGTTCGAATTAGCTACAGTAGCGGTAAATTTGCTACACTGTATTCAAGTAGCAAATTTCTGCTGCTACAGGATTGCTACAATTGCAATCCCAAATTCGCTACAGTGTAGCCAAGTAGCGAAATTGCCTTGCTACAGTAGCGAGTCCGGATTTGCAACTGTAGCAGCAAAAAACTGCTACAGTAGCGGTTTAAGTTGCTATTTTGTAGCGAGTCCGGATTTGCTACATTGTAGCACTCAGAATTGCTATAGTAACAAATCTATATTTGCTACTGTAGCGCTAAAAATTGCTACTGATGCGATTTTGCCTGCTACTGTAACAAGCAAAACTGCTACAGTGGCGAGTGGAATTGCTGCTGTAGCAAGCGAAACTGCTAAAAAGTAGCAAATTTAAAATTGTTATTGTAGCAAATTCAAATTTGCTACAATGTAGCGGGCCTAAATTGTTGCTATTTTAACAGTTTAAGTTGCTACATTGCATCATTTTAAATTGCTGCAGTAACAAGTCCAAAATTGCTACTGTGGTGGTTTAAAGTGGTGTAATGAAGCAATATTTCTGCAACATTGTAGCAGTTTTGGGATTGTTACAT
>NW_016231953.1:0-1215 GCF_001687245.7 Rhagoletis zephyria | reverse complement strand
AGTCGGCTCGGCTCGGCAACAAGCGGCCACTCTGTTCGCGCCCTAAGAAGGACGATGCTATATCGGTGATTGACAGTGCAAGTGAGTGAGTGAGTCAAATGCTTAATACATACATAATTAAATATCGTCGGTTGAGTGTAAGATCGCCCACCATATCTCGCCTGACGGTTCGAAAATGCTTCCTATTTTAATCTAAATTCAATATAACGAATGCTGAGATAGGGCGCTTCCGAATCGGCAGCCGAGATAGGGCAATCTTCCACTCAGCCGTCGATATGTGTATCTTTTTTGTTGGGTTTGTGTTGTCGAACATAATTTTTCATTTCCCATTTAAGTCACACTATGCCTTTACTTTTGTTACTTGTTTGTGGTGCTATTTGATCAGTATTTGGTGAGGCGCGCTACCCGAAGTAAGCTAAACTAAATTTCAAATAATTTTGTATACAAATGTCTATATTTATTTACACAGTGTTGCAGGTTAGGCATACCACTCAAAGGCAAACAATGCTGGGAGGTAAGTTTTGAAATTTATTATGGTGGGTCGTTTTTGAAGAGAAACTTACTTCTTTAGCGGAGGTAGTGAATTAAAAATTGCTACGGAAGTCGTGTGACATTTAATAATTTTACTATAATAGGAGCTTTAAAAATATGCAAAATCTCATCACGTATGCATATATTTACAATAGTGTGATTCATAAAACGTCGCAAAGTGGGATTTTTGGCGAAATGGCAATGTTGCCAACAAAGTTGTATGAACGACCTATCGCAACTCCGGATTGCAAAAGTAAAATTTGGAAAAAAATGCCGCGCTTTAGAGAAAAAGAAAAGTTTTTACAATTATATTTCGAGCAGCTTTAACTGATATACATATGTACTTTTTCTTGAAGTATTTTAAGACAATAAAAAAATATGTGTTTCGCGACTTTGAATTAGCAATGATTGCCATCACTTCATGTAAAAATACTATCACTAATGCTCGATTTACTCACAGGTGCTCACAGGTTTATGTTCCTACATAAATTCACATATACATAGTTCTATGTATAAAGTGATATACATACATATATATTTTTTTCACTCACAGATCTAATTCGACTTAATGATCTACGAAATCAGGGTGCGCTAAGACGGGAACGCAATCTATCGTTTCTTGATAATGAAAGACGCAGCGAAGTTGTACCTTCATCACAGTCATTAAAAAAGTTACTCTTCCGA
>NW_016231952.1:0-1215 GCF_001687245.7 Rhagoletis zephyria | reverse complement strand
TTAATAAAATTTTAATAAATGCGTAAGGGGTATTCAGCAATTTGAACAGGTGGTCTGGCACTCTGGAGCTCTGGCACAAAAGCAGATTAGCTCAAGCAACGACCGTTGTCAACAGGCCACTTGCTCAATATGATTTAATACATACATACATATTAGACTTCATCTCCATTTTTCAGTTCGCGCTCGCAGAAATGAGAGTTTTTAAAAATTCGCAACAAAATAAATGCGCTATGAAAGTGTTATTTTTATCACTTAACAATAACGCAGAACGAGAATTTACATTTAATAAAATTGTAACAGACCGATGTCTGTACATTATAGAAATTAAAGAAAAATTTATATTGGGGGTCTTTCTTAGAGCAATAGAAGCCAAATTAAAATTTTTTAGAATTTTTGTCTGTCTGTCTGTATGTATGCACGCGCATCACTCGAAAACTAGTGCATGAAATTGAATACAGTTTTACCCGAGGAAGATGAATTGCTAGAGGTCTAACTTAAAATATAGAAAGGAAAAATCAGAGCTGCCACCTGTTTGAAAATTTCAGTTTAAGTAAATTGATAATATAAGGTAAATATTGCAATATAACTGCCAAAAGAAAGAGGTTTAAGAAGGCTTACAGCCGAAAATATTTTTTGTAGGTTGCCACCGGTTTAAAATTTTTAGCTCAATTTAATTGATAAGACATTGCAATATGGGTATCAAACTGGCAGCCGCTGCGGTGTAGTGGTTAGCAGTGCTCGCTGCCACTGCGTAGGGCCTGGGTTAAAACCCGGTACAACACAACAACAAAAAACAAAAACAAACAAGTTTTTTTTCTAATAGGGGTCGCTCCTCGACAGGCAATGGCAGATCTCCGAGTGTATTGCTGCCATGAAAAACAGCTTCTCATAAAAATACAATCGCCGTTCGGAGTCGGCGTAAAACTGTAGGGCCCTCTCCTTTGTGTGACTGAATCAAGGCGCACGCTACAAATCGGAAGAGAAGCTCGGCCAAACACAAATATATGTGTAAGCGATAATCTATTATTATTATTATATTTAACAGAAGAGGTTTAGGAAGGCTTACTGGCGAAAATATTTTTGAGGGGGCTTGATACCTGTTTGAAAAATTTCATTATATGAAATTGGTAAAATAAATGAAGTATTACAATACCGGTAACAAAAAACACAAAAATACTTTTAAGGCGCAGTGAAGAACACAGATTATGCAAAAAT
>NW_016231951.1:0-1215 GCF_001687245.7 Rhagoletis zephyria | reverse complement strand
CTTTACTGTCTTTCGAAAGACTAATTGAAAGATCTGCTAACGAGGAGGTATTAGCGTTATGCTGTTCGCCTTTTAGCAATGCTTTTTTTTAAATTAAATTAAATTAAAAAATATGTACATTTTTCTTTTTAAAACAATAAAAACTAATACATAAAACAAAATTTATTTAAAAAAAAATAAATATATAAAACGAAAATAAAGTAAAGATAAATAAAATATTTTTAAAACTTGAGATACAAAAAAAAATATATTTTTTTTAATAATAAAATCTAAAAATTAAATTGGAAAAGGAAAAAAATTAAGTCAAAATAGGAAGAAAATAGTACTTAAAAATTTTATTAAATAAAAAAAATATTATTTTTAAAACAAATTACGGATTCGTAATCAGCACAAAAAGGCTTTAACATTTGCCGCAACAATTCGTAAATAAATTCAAGCAATTGAATTTAAAAAATTTTAGTTTTTTAATGGAATCATGACAGTACGGGGAATTTCACCGAAAGTCGGAAAATTTCGCGGTGTTCATCGGAGAGAGAGATAAAATGAGTTGGCATCCCTGGGATACCGCAGTGGTTTGGTGTACCCAGCACAGCACTATCTTTGACCAGCTTGGATGTGATCATATTTACAGAGAGGAGCTCATCTACTCTCTACTAGCCCGCAAGCGGCTTTACAAATAATTTTGTTCCAACTCAGCCTTTTATCAGAGGTGATACCGAGATGATTGGACCAGTCGAATCTATAATCCAGAGATGCCAAATATGCACCCCCCATTAGCCTTGATTAGCCTTGTAGAAGGACAAACTGGGAGCTGAGAGGATATGAGCTGCAGTCTTTCAAAACTGAACCCAATTGGGGTCCCAAAAGGAACATTGGGTACAGGCCGTTATGATTATATTACAGCAAGACAGACTTTCTGGGAAGGCATACGTCTTGAAACTGTCCGAGAGAAGCCTATAAATTTATACCTCCACCAGAAGGCAGGCGGATATTGTGAAAACACCCATAATAGAAAAAATTACTTCTTTTACTTTAAGCATCATATTTGGCTAACTTGTTAGCCTCAGGAGCTCCTTGGGATAAATTGTTCCTTATAAATTACTAATATGTAGCTTTAGCTAGATTTTTATATCTGCAACGATTGATTTAAATTTTCAGCAGCTTATTTTTTTAATCTCGTTCATTTCTCTCTACCCTCTTCTTTCAGATGCGGCG
>NW_016231950.1:0-1215 GCF_001687245.7 Rhagoletis zephyria | reverse complement strand
GACTTTACGATTATATGCCACAGGCGGAATGCAACGTTCAATTGGTGACATTCATGGCGTTTCCACAACAACGGCGAATTGTTAAGAAAGTATCCCATCATATTGCCTGCGTAAGGCCTCAATTCATCGAATTTCCTTCAACTGATCATGACCGAACCCGAGACTCCCAAGAATTTTACAGAAAAGCGAAATTCCCTAATGTCATAGGTGCGCTAGATTGCACTCACGTGCGAATAATCTCACCAGGTAGAATACAAACAATAAACCTTTGTTTAATTACATATTTCTCGGTATTGCAGGTGGTGATAGAGCAGAATTATATCGCATCGAAAGGGTTTTTTTTCTATCAATGTGCAAAGCATGTGCGACGCCAATTTAAAAATAACTAACATTGTTGAAAGATGGCCTGGATCTGCACATGATTCCAATATCTTTTATAATTCAAAAATTTGTGCTCGCTTAGAGAGGGGAGAGTTATAAAATAGTGTCATAATAGCAGATAGTGGCTACAAAAATACAAAATATGTGCTAAATACATAAACTCAGCAAGAAATTTTGTACAATCAATCGCATATTATTACCATAAATTATGTAGAATGCTGCTATGGTGTTTGGAAAAGACGATTTCCAATTCTATCATTAGGAATACTTCTAAATTTTGATAGAACTCAAAGCCTCATTGTAGCAACAGCAGTGTTGCATAATATTTGCTGCATAAACACTGATTTGGAATTACCAAATTTACCAGAAGACATTGAAGAAGTTATAATACCTCTCTACTCCCAATAATAGGATTCCTTCTTCTACGTCCAGCAATAATTCCACACGAGACCATTTAATAAACAATTATTTTAGAAATTTATTCAAAAATAAAAGCAAAATTCATATTTGAGAACCTTTTATTAAATAATATTTACTTATTTACATACATATGTATATATTTTACATATTTTCCAGTTTTAGTTCGTTGAGTTGCAGATTTAAAATCTCCATTTCTAGAATATGCTTTTCTTTCATATTACTTATTTCTAGATTAAATTTTTTTCGCTACTTCGGACTACAAGGAATTGGTATCTTTTTTGGGCTTTTTATATTTTTGGGGGCATTTTTCATTATTTCTGTCCGATTTTTGTTTTTGTTGGAACTTCTAACACCTGGTGAGCTTACCACTTCTGCTTCCGACGACAATTGTAACAGAACTGTATATATATGTGG
>NW_016231948.1:0-1215 GCF_001687245.7 Rhagoletis zephyria | reverse complement strand
ATTGTAGTTTTAGTAATTCTTTTTGATACTTTCTTCTGCGACTGGTTTGGAAAATGTGTGCTTATAGCGAGCTAAATAGGATATGAATGCAAATTTTGAACAAAATTCTGTTTTCAAAGNATTAGAATCTAGCATAATAGCGAAATCGTTGTTTAAACAGCACTTACAAGCCAAACCAGATGTGTCAGGTTTTTCTAAAGCTTTTTAAAAAGAATTCTTCATTCTCATTCCTTTGGCTGTTTCAGAATTTTGGGAACCTGTAACGTCATCAGCATTTTTTGATTGTAGTTTTAGTAATTCTTTTTGATACTTTCTTCTGCGACTGGTTTGGAAAATGTGTGCTTATAGCGAGCTAAATAGGATATGAATGCAAATTTTGAACAAAATTCTGTTTTCAAAGTCGTAGCTGCCAGTCGAATCGGATCAGAATATTGTTATTTAAAAAAAAAGCACCCCGTTTTTTAAAAGTATTTGAATTATTGGAATTACGGATGACGAGGCTCTCAACTAGTTACGTAATTCTTATCTAATTAAAAGTCAGACCTATAGCTTTTTAATTATTTGAGCATCGATTCTCTTAATAACCAGACATTAATCATTTCTGCTGGAAATCCCTATTGAAGGGCCTTACTCTTTGACTTTAGATAGCAAAGAAAGAGCCTATTTGAAATGGTTGAAACGAATATGCATATGTAATATCTAAAGCAAATCACGAAAATTTGGTTAAGAATTACAATGTACACTTTATTCTTTTGTAGTCGTTTTTTTAAGATTGGTCCAAAAAATCATAATAAAAAAAGAAACCAATGCAGGTATTTAAAGCATAGCAAAAAAAATTGTTAAAATGACTATGTTCTCTTTGACGTACGTCAAACTTTTACGTACGCCAAAGGTCAAGTAGAAATGGAAACTTGTATGACTGCCCATTGATAGCTCGGTTATATAGCTTAAGAAATAATAAGGCAATTCATCAAATCGCGAAAATGCCTCGTAACCATGTAAACCTCGTAAACTTACTTAATCTTGTATGAAAAATTGAATTATTTGCGAGGTTTACGCATTTCCATGGATACCCATAATATATTTAAAGACAGTTTTATCAAATACTGGCTACAATTTGTCAATTTGTTTGTCAGATATACACTTTATCGGTGCTCTTGCACAACATTCGCATTCGCGAAAGCTCCGCATTGATTATTGCGAATGCGAAAGCGA
>NW_016231947.1:0-1215 GCF_001687245.7 Rhagoletis zephyria | reverse complement strand
TGCTCGGACCTGACAACTGAAGCCTTTAAGGCAAGCTTTGCCCGTTTTGTCGGCCGGGAGGATTACCACACAAAGTCATGTCAGACAACGGCAAAACATTCGTTGGCGCACAACGATCCATTTCTAGAGAACTCCCCAGTTTTCTCAAGGACTTCGTTAAAGACCAGTGTTGCCAGGTCTTCGTCATGAGCAAACGTCACTCTTGGTCTGAGAAAAACGTCATATCCTACCCAAAAACGTCTTTTTAAAATGAATGTAGAAAAAATTCTGGAGCTCCACACCACAACGTTTCTTTTCCAAAACTCGAAATGTTAATGCAAATTCCTTGCATTTACTGGTATGTGTCCATATTTCAACAGAGAACCCGAGATGAAGCAACCAAACCTTTATTGAGTCGTATTGAAATCACTCGATCGCACCAAAACGTAAAGCTGAGATCACACGATTGCCGTAAAAGCACCAATCTGAAACAATTTTTATGATGGAAATGTAGCAGTTTGGTGTGGAACTCCACAATTGTTCTTATTAAACTTTTGTTGTGTACAAAGGTATATATGTACGTAAGGTGTATTAAAATGTTAATTCGACAGAGCACATTAAAAATTCATTGTTAACTGGTTTGAGATCGTTAATATAAACATAATTTTATACATACACTTGTGATCAGCTGATTAAGTCATCAACATTTTGATCGATTTTGGCTGTTTCTCTTTCGTTTATTTAATGTATATTATTTTTCCATAAAAGCCAAACTCTTTTCAACTCAACTTTTTATTCAGATTTTTTAAATTGATTTTTAATCTTTTGTTTCTTGTAGACATTTCGGTTGTCGAAAATGCTAAATTACGTTCTGCTAGGAAGGAGTATAGCACTATTTGAGTCTTTTTTGCGTTCATTACATTTTCAATGTTTTATGCTGCACAGCTATTTTGATGCTTTCGCGAGCGTGCGTGTTGCAATAGATCGGCTCTTCCTGATTCGGCTTTTAATGTGCAATTGCAAACATTACAGCAAGCCTTGTAACCTCAAGTGTTTACACAACCAGCCTTTGAACACGGGATCCTTAGACCAAGAATCCAAAAAAAAAATCTTTTGAAGCAGCTGCAGCAAAATACAAAGATTGTAAAGATTTAGTAACAAAGAAAAAAGATTTAGTAACAAATCACACACAAAAACGTCCAAACGTCAACAGGATACAAAAAACGTCCAAATGAC
>NW_016231946.1:0-1215 GCF_001687245.7 Rhagoletis zephyria | reverse complement strand
AGTACCAGCGAGAAGCCAGGAAGTGCTTTGCCTGCGGAAAAGCTGGCCATTTAGCCAGAAACTGCTGGTCACGCAAGAACAAAGAGTCCCATGATGACCGAAATGAAAACCAACAGATGAGCATCAACAAACCTACCTTTTTGCCTAGAACCTCTTCTTCTTCTTCTTCATTTCATTCAAATAAAGAAAATATTTCCTCTTACTTCGTGCGTCCTTTCAGTTCGAGTGATTACATCCTCGATTCCGGATCATCGAACCACCACATCGTGGATTCGAAGAAGTTTGATCGCCTCAACCAACGAGAAGAGTCAGTGACAGTGGCCAATGGAGCTGAGAGCCAAGTTCTTGGAACAGGTGATGCCAGGTTGAGCACACCTCAAGGAGTTGTTCCATTGAACGATGCAAAGCTTACGCCAGGCTTCGGAGTCAATCTGATTTCTGTGCGACAGTTGACCAAAACTGGATACTCTGTGATATTCAGCGAGAAAATGGCTCGAGTTTGCCTAGACGGCAACGTAGTGCTGACAGCTCCGGTTGTCAATGGTCTCTACGTGTTCAACGAGTCAGCCAACATGGCCCTGATGTGCAAGTCGACGGCTGAGGAGCTACATGCTCGGTTCGGACATCCTGGTCAGACCAAGACTCGGGAACTGAAGAAGATGTTTCCTGAGTGGTCTTTTGAGCCAGTGGAAAACTGTGACACCTGTATCATGGCGAACCAAAGACAACAAACCTATAAGTCGACCAATAATCACTCTTATGAGCCTCTTGAAGTGATTCACATGGACATTTGCGACAGCAAAGGTAGAGGATTTGATGGCTCATACTACTACCTGCTGATGTCTGATGAGGCGACGAAGTTTGCGTGGACGTTTGCGTTGAAAAACAAAACCTCTGATGTCGTGTTGAGAACCTTTTCTGAAGTACAAACAAAGATCGAGCGCCTTCTGGATCGAAAAGTGAAGAAAGTCCGCACTGACAATGGACGGGAGTTCCTAGGTGTGTTTGACGATTACCTGAAGCGCCAAGGAATCGTACATCAGTTCACTTCACCCTACAACCATCAACAAAACGGCAATGCTGAGAGGGCGATTCAGACCATCTCTGCCAAAATCAGGTCTCTACTGATTGGTAGCTGTATGCCTGAGCGTTACTGGCCGTTGGCAATGAGGACGGCAACGTTTCTTCACAATGTTTTGCCTCACTCTGCGCTGG
>NW_016231945.1:0-1215 GCF_001687245.7 Rhagoletis zephyria | reverse complement strand
AGGAATGTCATCGACGCTCGGGAGAAAGTGAAAACTGTTTACCCAAAACTTTACGGACGAACTTTATCTCGGTGCCTGCTGAGCGACTTTTTTCAAAAGCTGGTGCTACAGCCACCAAGAAACGCAACCGCTTAACAACAAAACGCTTATCAAAATTTTTGTTTTAGCAGACTTGGTTATATAATAAAAAAAACTTTTGTTTTTATAAACTTGGGTAAATCATTATCGATGCTAAAAATATAATGTTTGCCTTTAAAAATCCGATTAATCCATTATTTCTCAATAATTGCAATTGATTGCAATTATTTTTTTCTGGCTTGTGATTAATCATATGATTAATTAATCGATTATTTTATTTTTATTTTTTGCTATCCCTATTCATGGGCAATATTTGGGCCTTGGCCCAAAGTCTTGATGTTGTATTTTTCCTGTTTTGAATAAATATTCGAGATATTCACAAGATGTCGCAATGTCTTAAAGTAGTAAAATTAGCCAATGTGAAATAACGGTTGAAATGATTTTATAATAATATGGGTATAAAAAGATTTATTTATATATTTTCTATCGGCCCAACAAATTTTTGGTGTAGTTACAAATCCTTTAAAAGCATTTTACATTTAAAATTTGTATGGCTTTGTGACCTTACGACGCGTACGGCATCTTGTGAATACCCTAATTAAATAAATTTGAAAATTTGCACTTCACAAGTGGAAGTTTTCAATAATAATATAATTGCTTGACGCTCACCGAATATGTTAGTGTTTGGCCGTGATTATCCTCCGATTTGTGGTGTGCACCTTGATGTTTTGACACAAAGGAGAGGAACCTATAGTTTTATGCCGACTCCAAATGGCGATTCATGACAGAAATACATCCGGAGGTTTGCCATTGCTTGACCGCTATTAGAAAAAACTTGTATATTAGTCGATAGTGGGCTCGATCCCAGGCTTTACGGAATGGTAGTGCGGAATATTTTTATATTTTTTTATGTATGTTACCGAATAATTTCGGACCATATGAACCATTTTTGATCTCTAGGGTGGTCCCATACTAATTTGGTTTATTTCCGGTCATTGGAGCATGAAGAAGCTAACGATACATCTATTTTATTTTATTCTTCAGTCATTTTTTAAGTCATTTGTTTTTAATTACTTGTTTACTTAGGACTCTGTATTTTCTTCAGCTTCATAAAAACTCAAAAAATGAGCAGCGCTT
>NW_016231944.1:0-1216 GCF_001687245.7 Rhagoletis zephyria | reverse complement strand
CAGGCTTATTACCAGGTTTCCGTCTTCGTCTCTTTAAAAACCATACTCGAGCTTGAAACAATTAATCGCATTGGGACCCGAGGCGATATTAACTTCGCTGAAGGCGTATCTTCCGTCTGTCACAGCGTGGTTTTCCGTTCTTTGTTCGGGGGACACCCAGGTGGCGTTGTGGATGTTTCGGTGCTGGTTTCTTGTACTACTAACTACTATTAACCGAACTGTTCGTCTGCGATAGCTGACGTTGGCTTCCGATGATGAAATTGAAGGGGTGAGAGTTGATGAAGGTGTTGACTGATTTTCGATTAATGGCCTGTCTATAATAGACTAAATTTGTATAGTCCATACGGTTCAGCGGATAGTGTATTCTCATTTCCTAGACTGTCGTGCTCGAGTTTTTCCTGCAAAGGACTGTTGTTTTAGGAAATTAAACATGAGCGTTTTCTGACAGGCGACGAATATTGGGTTGAACACCTTTGAAGTATGTCTGCGATATGGTAATTGGCAATGCACTTTTTTTTTTTATTTTGTCAGTAAAAACTGCCAACATAATTAATCGTCATATCTTAAAAAATATGAGAAATATTGGCGTAGTTAGGACAGATTCGAGAGCATTGAAAATATAAGCAAATACTATCGAGAAGAGACTTTAGCTCCGTCAACTAAATAAGTTTTTCTTCACACAAGATTTGGTAGCCAAAATATATTTGGATGGCCTTTTTCTGAGTGTAGTTTGGAGCTTCGAAAAATCCACTCACATTTCAAGTTAAAAATTTCTTCTTTTATGTACCTATGCTACATAATTTTATTTATTTTATTGCTTTGCTTCTGNTTTTTTTTTTCATTTAGTGCCCAAGATCGATACTACTAAAGTCGAGGATATCACATATAGATTTTAGTTCCGATTGGAGGCGGTTACGACGTTTTCATAAGGTAATCTGAACTTTGACGCCTGTGCGACACACCTTAACCGACTTCAATCCAGATCAAAATTTAAATGTGACATCTTCGACTAAATGTGGTAGAATCGATTTTTGGTATTAGACGGAATAAAAATTAATTTTAATTTTTTGAGTCTCCATAGAGGAATCTGAACTCACGCCTCAACCGCCTCCAATCGGGTACACAATTTATATGTGATATCTTCGACTACAGTAGCATCGACGTAGTGGTTAAAGCTTATGAAATATGATGCCTTCTACATTTGAGGACCACCCTA
>NW_016231943.1:0-1216 GCF_001687245.7 Rhagoletis zephyria | reverse complement strand
GAGTTATGAAACTCAATTAGAATTAATTAAGTAAGTGTGTGTGTGCGGCAAAAAATGAAAGCAAGCAACAAAGCAGTGAAAAGAAAGAGGCAACAGAAAGAAGTGGAATAAGAAAAGATTGCGAGATGGGCGAACAGAAAAAAGAAGAGAATGGAAAAAGGAGATGGGCATTGTTGTGCGATTTGCGGTGGCGGCCATGATCACCATCAGACGATGATGATGAGCAGCAGCAGCAGCAGCAGCAGCAAAAGAGCGGCATGTTGAAGTGCACGAAAAGCAGTGCAACCAGCACAGGCAGACAAAATGAGCGAAAAGGTGTAAAATGGCCCGTTGATTGGCAAGTGTGCCTTCACACCATTGGCCTACACGTTGCCTAGACGGAGAGTACAGGACATGCAAGCAAAAAAGAAACTAATTACCAAAATGATGCCCAAAAAGACAAAGCACTTGTAGCAGGGGCAGCAACATCAGCAGCAACAGTTTAATGCCCGGTGAATTAGCATAATTAATTAGACACACGACTTGGCGGCAAAGGGGCCATTGTCTCCATGACTGGGCAGACAGTCGGTGCCCTTTGAAAGAGTGGAAAAAAGCATGAGCCGGTGACCGAGGCGACACTGATTGGCTTCGATCAGCAGCTATTCCGCATCACGCACTAGACACACATACTTCAAAGCTGCCTCAACTCGGTTGCAATTAAAACAATCGAAAAGAGGCAACAGCAGCAGCGGCAACAATAACAACAGCTTTGGAAAACAATTGATCGATGCGAGACCACTTAATGGACGCACACACACACTGGTAATTACAATTAGCAAGTTGCTGCTGTAGCATACTGCAAGAGCACTACTAATTGGCAGCAATCGAGTAAGAGGGCAGTGTAGTAATCGATTCGTCGATTAAATGCGGTCGCAGGGGGGAAAATGGGGGAAACAGAGTGGCGAGTACAATGGCGTCAAACTCGTTCGCAGACAGTCGTGCACACAGTACTGTTTTTGATGGCATATACAGTTGCGCCAGTTAGCCAGTAACTAAGAAGCGCATTCTCTCTAATCTTTTCCTTTCTAGCATAAATGGATGATGTTCTTTGCCAAACGCGAATTACGCACTCTTTTTCAGCTGCCGCATCAAACTTACTAAACCAAAAATTACAGAACAGTCTGACAGAATTCTGATAAAGAAGAGGGTGGCAGTGAGAGTGCTGCTGCTGTTGCTG
>NW_016231942.1:0-1216 GCF_001687245.7 Rhagoletis zephyria | reverse complement strand
TATCCCTCTGCGGGCGGCGGAATTGCGTGTCTTGTGACACTATGAATACTTACGCTCACACGGTCTTTTCCGCTGGAAATATGTACATTAGGATGCGTCACTTAAAAAAAAAGTTTCTGATTTTCCACTAAAATTATAAATATTAATAAAATTTTAAACTTCCGTCAAAATATTTCGGAAAAATGTTAAGTTCTGCGTGGGCTAGACTGAATTGAAAATACCTCCAAAAATCTCATAATTTTTTTTTTTGATTTTACTTATTAAGTTTTTTAAAAAAAATATGCAGGCCTTCTGAGCTAAAGCTCTTCTATCATCTGAAGTCATTTTTGGAAAAAATATTTTTAAAACCTAATTTTATTTAAAAAAATTCTTTGTAGGTATTTCCAACGGGTCAGCTCATCTAAATATAAATATTTTTCTGAAATATTTTAGCGGAAGTTTTTAAATATAAAAATTTTATTATTCGTACCGATCTTATTATGTATGCAGATTGATGCACCCTAGTATACATACGTACGTAAGTACATACACATATGAAAGTGTAAGCAGCAATGTGATAGTTATGCATTAAGACTTCATTTGGCCGCCTGGAGGGTTGCCTGAAGGACCGCTTTTGATTGAATGCCTGCCATATATCACACGCTTGGGCCATTGGTATCCCGCGCGCTTTTTCTTCACATTCATATTGCTTTTGTGATGTTGAAATTGTGTACATGCTACATGCACACGTACCTACATACATACTGACATACAAACATACATTTTTGCATGCATATGAGCCTTGGCGAATGGCGATTNCGTCCTATGTTAAATTTGTTCCATCGTATACTAAGTTTAATTTATTATCAAAAGAATGGTTGCCTAAAATTTAGTTCAAATAGCTAAAATTCCGTTTCTAATAACCCAAAAGAATAAATTTTTAATCATATATTTTAATTAACAATACTACGCTAATATATGTAAGTATCATCCAAATAGGCCCTTCAAAATTCTGATTAAGAAACACAAAAAATAAAACACGCAACTAGCTTTCCAAGCCCGCGAGAAGTTAGAAAAAGGTTTTAAGGATTAAAATTTTGTTTTTGAGTAGCCACAATTTTAACTGTTTCATAGTCAACTTAAAATGCATTTTATTACCAAAACAGAATTTTAACTCTAAAATGAGGAGAACGTAGTTTTAAATTGGTAAAATAAGGTTATAAGTTTTGTTTTGCTG
>NW_016231940.1:0-1216 GCF_001687245.7 Rhagoletis zephyria | reverse complement strand
CAGGTAGGTGTAATTCTTTTTGCCAAATTTTCACCAGTCCGGTCGGGTTGAAGATTTTCATTCACCTCATAGTTAACAAAACATTTCAATCCGTAGTACTTTTCTATCAATTGGCACATGTCCTTTGCACAAAAAAGGTTCTGAAATTCGTATTTAAATCGTTTAGAAAATGAGTCATTTATGTGGAGTTATTCAATAAATTCCGTTTTACACTATACTTTTTGAAACTATTTGGAGTTAGTTACTTTTTGTTTCTCAAAAGCAACCCTGCATGGTTAGAAGGCGTGTCGTGTGTACCAATAATTTCATCCCTGGTATATTCATCCCCGAGGAAGGCAGTCGCCAAATTCACCGAAGGTTGTTTACTGGTTATATTGTGAGAGCGCTCATTAAACACCGCAGTATATACAGTAATAAACCTTTTTGAGTACTCCTCGGGGGTAAGATCTGATCAGGGTTGATAATGAGAAGGAGCATGAATTTTGCGGATTCAGAGTTGCACACAAATTTACTGTGGTATGAAAAGGAGCAACAACCGCACTATGGCAGATTGGCACAGGTAATTTTGTAAAAAAAAAAACGCTTTTCTTATAATTATAAGAGATAATAGCAATTTATTTTGAAATATTCCGATATCTAGCGTGTAGCCAGAGGCATTGGCATGTGAGCCTCACTAGATCTACTCATCATGTTGGAGCAGATCCGGGTAATGGACCATGGCTGAACTTATGACCACCATAACCTTCGTAGTCTCCAAGTAAATGCGTGTCCTGAGTTTATACGGTAGCCATTCATAGCAATTACTATTGTATGTGTGTATGATTCATATTTGTGACATTCTATATTTAGATGTTGAGTATTTTTGAGNATAACCTTCGTAGTCTCCAAGTAAATGCGTGTCCTGAGTTTATACGGTAGCCATTCATAGCAATTACTATTGTATGTGTGTATGATTCATATTTGTGACATTCTATATTTTGATGTTGAGTATTTTTGAGGAGCTCTGGGTAATGGTCGCCCAAACTTGGGTGTGCTTATTGAGCTCTCTGGGAGGATGCGCTGGCAGGCTTTGGAGTCTCTATAACTACGCAAACCTTGTTTTGTTTTGGAATAAAGACTTAAATATATTCGGAAATTTAGAATTTTCATTAATAAATTAAAAAAAAATCACGTTTTTCATAAAAATATAATCTTACAATGGATATTTTATTGATTT
>NW_016231939.1:0-1216 GCF_001687245.7 Rhagoletis zephyria | reverse complement strand
ACACTAACTGCTTGCGATCGGTCCGATAGACAGGACTTAACCAGACTTAGCGCTGAGGGTGTAAAATTAAACAACTGTTTCAATTTTAGATGGAGAAGATTGTAATCAACAATATCAAAAGCTTTAGAGTGATCAAGAAGAGTAAGAAAAGTTACGTGGTTTTTGTCCATGTTCAGCCTGATATCATCTGTGACATTCAAAAGTGCAGTAATGCAACTTCTGTTTGACCTAAATCCAGATTGGTATTCGTTAAGCAGAGAATTTTTCCTCAGGAAAGAGTTTATTTGACGATGCACTATGTGCTCTAGAACCTTGGACAGGTAAGGCAGAATCGCGATCGGCCTAAACTCCCCGTTGGGTTTTTGAAAAGGCAAAATTTTGGCTCTTTTACAGCTGGTAGGAAATACAGCTGTAGTTATGATGGTATTCATAGCGTGAGTAATGTAAGGTAAGATTTTAGGAAGTATACATTTAAGAAATTTAGGGTGAATACCATCAAAACCAACGGCATTAGATTTGATCGCAAGTATTGACTGTACCACGTCACAATCGTCCACACAATAAAAACGGAAACCCTCCATATTGGAAGAAACACTCTCCGAGCGCACGTTGTAGGCATCATAGCATATATTGCTTGTGGGTACATCTAAGAAGTTGGTATTTACCTCAATTTCGTCTATAGACTCGGAGCACAGCTTATTTTTGCTGATTAATCCTATTTCACGGATACGTTTCCACGTTTGCTTGGAACCGATTGCTACGCTGAAACTGTGCTCATAGTATTGAACTTTCTGAGCCCTTGTTGCTCTGTTCACGTCTTTCCTCAGTTTCTTGTAGTCAGAATAGAGCGCATCTGTTCGGAAGATCTTCCATTTATTGTACACACAATTCCTTTCTCTAATTAATTTTTGTATCTCTTTATTAAACCATGGACGGTTTGAAGAGGATTTAGACTTTTTTACAAGAGGCACGTAGTGATCGAAGAGAGTATTTATGTTGTCTTGCAGAAAGCTGATCTGTTCGTCACTAGATATCATTTTATGCACTGATCCCCAGTTTATTGCATCAACGGTCTCCTGTTATGATAGTATTTTGGTGAGCTAAACTTATGTCTTCAACNTCTCCTGTTATGATAGTATTTTGGTGAGCTAAACTTATGTCTTCAACGAAGTCAATGAAATTAGAGTATTCAATATGTTTGTTTGGTCTATAAACA
>NW_016231937.1:0-1216 GCF_001687245.7 Rhagoletis zephyria | reverse complement strand
TGAAATACCGTATAGTATTTTGCTATCTCTTCTCGTTCTCGTTCGAGAATTATTAGGCTTGAAAACAAGATTGTACTATAGTGGTTATTACAATTATACGATTCCCACATATGGCCAAGTTTTGACCTTTAATGTTTTAATTTTTTTATTTTAGTTATTTTTTATACAATTATTTTTTATTCTTTACAAAAATCGTATAGATCCAAGTCTCAAACTTTGTGCAAAATTTAAAAAAAAAATTAAAAATTTTCGTAAAAATCAAACTTTTTAATTAGATTTTTTTTTAATGGGGAAAATGGGCGTCGACTTTCAAAAAAAAATGTCAAAAATCAACGATAATACGAAAACTTGATACTCAAAATCTTTATAAGTAATCTTATTAAAAAGCTATACATTTTTACGAAAGTTTGTTCGTTTTTAAAATATTTTTTNGTTTTGTTAAAGAGTAAACTATACATTTATATAAAATAACTTAAATAAAAAAAAATTAAAAATTAATAGTCAAACCTTTTCAGAATGTGGGAGACGTACATATAATTGTGATAAGCACTATAGTAAAAGTTTCGAACGACTGTTTTTCGTGCACAGAACTTCGATTATAGCATTAAAGAGATTTATTGTCCCCGCTAATCTTTATGCATTGTTTATTTACAAGCAAACCAACTAAAAAGGTAAGCAATTGCCGCAGCGCGAAAATTCTTTGCTATTTGTTGGAGCGAGTTTCAGTGTCGTTCAGTTGTCGTGCAAATATTATCCGACTCTGAATCACAGAAAATAATTAGCAGGTGTGTAATTTTCTGCAAAAAGCGAATGCTTTTGAAAAAGTCCTTCTCATGCTACATGGGGAAAACTCCCGCTACCACCTGTCGCATATCATCTCCTCTTCCAAAACCAACCACAAGTTATACAGGCTCCACCAACTCAACGACTCTGACACCAACTAGATTTCTTAAGGTCGGCGCAAATAGAGGCAGCATGGATCGTTGACCTCTGGCAAACCGAGTGACCCCTAGGAAGAATTAACTAAGGCTGCCGGTATCAAACAATTGCGAAGTGCTTAAACTTCTCCTTTTAGAACACTAATCTCTTCCAATAAATGCAATTTTTACCACTTCACACTTAAAAACATCAAAGTCCTATTGAGGTCATTAGAAACGCGCTCAAGTGGCGTTTATGAAGAATCAAAAACTAGTCAAGTAGAATTATTAATGACTAA
>NW_016231936.1:0-1216 GCF_001687245.7 Rhagoletis zephyria | reverse complement strand
GTTAAGAAGCCCAACATTTCATTATACACATGCAAGCAAGCGATCGGAATCAAATGGCAGTTAACACCTCGCATTACTCATTGGCTTTACCATTCTGCAGTTAGGCCTCTGGAATGCTTATATGGTGGCCATCAACTCAAAAGGCTAGTAATCTAAAACTCCTTAGTAAGGTCTCCGGTGATAAAAAATCTGCCTGCTGTAAGTTTGGCAGGAAAAGGCGTGGCCACCGCTTTGGCGCTCAGACTAAAATGTATGGCGTTATGGATAGATCGGTGGCTCAGCCACGCTTCTAAACTTCATGCCCTGGATAGTAGTGATCAAGAAATCGACTACTCCGCCCCTGCACACATCTTCGATAGGCTCTTCAAGATAAAAACTCAGTCAAGACTATAGGAAGGGGGGAATAAAATGTTTACAAGGATGTATCTAAGCTAGACAATACGGCTCGCCAAGGAGTATTCTCTGAGTAAATAGGATTGGAATTATCAGTACGTATTCCGGATAACAGCAGCGTTCATCAGGCAGATTTTCGAACTATAAAGCAGGTGGCGGTGTGCCTTATTTCACATGCCGTAATGAAGGCAACGGAAAAATATCTTCTCGGATAGCCAGGCGGCAATCGAATTGCTGAATGAATGCTTAGATCAAACATTGCACAGAAATGCCTAGCAGACCTAAGTGATATTAGAACCGAATTTAAGGTCAGCCTCATATAGGTCCCGGGTCATAGAGATATTGAAGGAAATAGCGGGCCGATTAGCTGGGTAGGGAAGGGACCTACCTTCTACTGTGTTTAGAAATAGCATTATTCAAGAGACCTATAGATCATGGTTATATGCGAGTACTTGTGTAATAGCAAGGCTACTATGACCTTGAATTGATACCAAAAAAGCTGAAGTACTTCTCAGTCTCCCAAGATAAGACATTTCGAAAGTTACGAAATGTGGCTATTTGGTAGGCACTCTTCGAGATTAGAAATATTCTCCCATGAACTTTATGGAAGTTGCAGAGATGAGGAAGGGGAAGTATCAGTCGGACACTTGTTCTGCAGCCGCTCAGATTTAGCAAAGAGCAGAGCAAGCTTTTTAGTTTAACAATTATTTTGCTCTCTCACGGAATTATCCGGTGCAGGAATAAAAGCAATCTAAGGCTACATAAAAGCTTCAGAATGGTTCTATGAGATATAGTTAATGAGGTTTCTGTCTTTCACAACGGT
>NW_016231935.1:0-1216 GCF_001687245.7 Rhagoletis zephyria | reverse complement strand
GGCAATTTTTATTTCGCTGATTGCGCGACCTTCTATGTATAGATCTTGGGTTTGTATAGTAACTTCTCCACATGAACCAATAAAACAAGATGACGCGGGCAGGAGAGTAGCCCGTTAGAATCGCATTTAGGAAAAAAGTTGAACGATTTTGACATTAGCCGTTTGTTTACATTTCTTCGTTGTTTACAATTTGGTGGTGGCTTTTTACTGCAATTTTCTTCATTTTCGCTTGTGACAACGTGTGTACACATAAGATAAAGAATAATTTAACACAACGGCATTATTTATAGAAGAATTTGCATAACAAAATTGATTTTTCATGCGTTCAACAATTTCGCGGTTTTCTCCGTTCTCTTCGTTGTTTACTTCTTACAACAAAGATGGCGTNTTGCATAACAAAATTGATTTTTCATGCGTTCAACAATTTCGCGGTTTTCTCCGTTCTCTTCGTTGTTTACTTCTTACAACAAAGATGGCGTCGAGATTTCGGCAGCTAGAAAATAACTTTTTTCGTTCTTTCCTTCCCGCGTGATCTTGTGTCTCTCGTTCATGACTTCTCCAGTAAAACATTGCAGCGAAAGCGTAAAAGCAAAATAGAGCGAAAAATTGAGCAGAAGAGAAAGTTAGCAGAAGAAGTTATTGAACACAAAACTAGTAAAAACTTGCAAGTGAATATGTGTTGCACCGTTTTGATATTGTGCTGTAAACATTTTACTATTTATAAATCAGTTTTAAACTCTTTGCTTTACACACAAGCACTAATACAGTCCAGTACATCATTAATATTTTGATTTCCACTGATTTTAATTTTGTTTGTGCTAAACCAATTCAACAAATGGCGGCTTTTGACATTTATTCTTCTTCTTCTTCTGCTAGCTAATTTCTGCTAGTAGAAATTTCACTAGCAAGAATTTGCAGCTCTCCCGTGTTGTTGCGTTCTCGATTCGTTGCTCTGCTGCAAATTTTTTGGGTTATCATACACTTTTCCAGTAAAAATTTGCAGGTTCCAGTACAAATTAGTACTGACTATTAGTTACTATACAAACCTATTGTCTAAAATTTACTACCACGCGGCCATTACATAAGTTTGCTGAAACGGTTAAGTGAGTATGCATGCGAAATTTCATGCTTTTGTTCTTATTAATCTTTTTCGNATTCGTTGCTCTGCTGCAAATTTTTTGGGTTATCATACACTTTTCCAGTAAAAATTTGCAGG
>NW_016231934.1:0-1216 GCF_001687245.7 Rhagoletis zephyria | reverse complement strand
TTAATAGTGGTAGATTTCACATACAAAATATTGTAGAAGTTGGTAGACTTTTTAAAAGAAATAATATTAGATAGTTTTTACTCATATAGGATAAAATATGGCGAATTCAAAAAATGTGTAAATTTTTTTGGTGTAATTTTTGTTTTTTTATCACCTTATATGAATTCGCCTTGGGGTAAATGGTATTTTTATATAAAACAACACAAAATCCATTTCACGTCAATAAAATATTAAACACAACCTATACATCGATTCGAATCGAATGAAATAAATTGACAGCTGTTTTCCCTCCAATTCAATTTGAATAGAAAAAGCGAAGCCACTCGAATACCGCAATCTCAAAATGGAATTTCGAATCGAATTTTTTTCGATCATGTATGCCCTGATTTGGGCCGTGTATTAATTTAATAGGACGCTCAAACAATTACTATCCGCTACAAAATTAGATTTAAGATGGTTGAGGTTTGCAACCCATTCATTTGGTCACCCTCACAATCGTATTGCAATCGAAAACTATTAATGTACACAAACAGCTGATAATGCAATTTCACTTTTAAATTGATTATGGCCAGAGGTAATTTTTCATTTTTATTTAAGGAGTGGTCGATCACAAAATATGTACATACATATGCCATCTAATGCTCTTTGCTTTTTTTCCGGAAAATATTTGCAGATTTTAGCCTTTGTTGGTAAAAAAGGTAGAAAATATAATATAGTCAAAAAGTTGGTAAATCTTTCAATAAAGTGGTAAAGTTCGTACAACCAACATGTAAACACAAAATAGCTGGTATGCAATTGGTAACTTTATCAATTTTTACCCGGAAAGAAGTTCGGACATTTTTGGGCACGAAAAAGGAGGCACTTATGATTCAATAGTGAAAGGCATTTACTCTTTATTATCAATTTTCTTAAGTCTGTGAATTATTTCTGGGCTCTATTAAAAATTAAACTCATGTTAAGGCTGAAATAAGCTTATGCGAGTTTTCATTTGTCACTGTTGACAGTTATAATTTCGAGAAAGTAGAGAATTTTGTTTACATGGGCTTCACTTTGCATTTCCGATTGGCATCAGTTGGCAGAGAGAGGAGCGACTGGCGTGCTTTCTTGAACTAGGCCGAAATATTTGGAGTTCTTATAAGTTATTTTACAAGTAAAAACCACCAAAATAAATTTCATTATGTTAATAAGATGATTTTGATCAGCTGTTTTTTTTTTT
>NW_016231933.1:0-1216 GCF_001687245.7 Rhagoletis zephyria | reverse complement strand
CCCAAGAATAAAACAAACGGGGTGAGCTAAATAAAACCGTTTAAAAAAGCAAAAATAGAGAAGTGATCTGCCTTTTGCTCTTATTTATATGGTATTTAAATTTTTTTGTGAAAACTTATATAACAGGTGCCNGTGAAATTTGAATTACTAAATTTGACCCAAGAATAAAACAAACGGGGTGAGCTAAATAAAACCGTTTAAAAAAGCAAAAATAGAGAAGTGATCTGCCTTTTGCTCTTATTTATATGGTATTTAAATTTTTTTGTGAAAACTTATATAACAGGTGCCATAACGGCTCAAAGGTCAGATCTTCGAAAAATTAAAAACTTAATATTTCAGAAAATT
Organism: Rhagoletis zephyria; assembly: GCF_001687245.7. Lineage (NCBI taxonomy): Eukaryota > Metazoa > Arthropoda > Insecta > Diptera > Tephritidae > Rhagoletis > Rhagoletis zephyria. The sequence goes on along the minus strand of NW_016231933.1, from coordinate 871 downwards.
TTGAACTGATTTTTTAAAAATTCATATCGTTGTAAAGGCGATTTAACCCGCTTTCTGATATGCATATTTGTATATATAGTATATAAAAATTTTAGAAAAAACACATTTAAATGAAAAAATACCTTTTTTTGTATAAACAAATATTTTAAACAAAAAAAAAATACTACCCGATATTTAAAAAATTGGCATCGTTGTAAAGGCGATTAAACCCCTTTTCCTCTTGTATGCATATTTGCATACTTGGTGAATAAAAATTTGGGAAAAAACACTTAAAAGGGAAAAATAACTTTTTTTATCAAAAAATATTTTAAACAAAAAAATTATTCACCGATTTTTAAAAAATTGGCATCGTTGTTAAGATGATTAAACCCCCTTCCGTTTAATATGCATATTTGTATACTTCGCGTATAGGAATTTGAGAAAAAACACTTAAAAGGAAAAAACACCCATTTTTTCTTTCATTAATTCGTTCTTGGTCACCCACAGCCCTGTTAAAAATGAAGCAAAAATATATGTAACAGAAGTCTAAGGCATATAAAAATATAAAAGCACCATGGTTTTTGATTTTTTACATAACAGGTTATAATTAAAAATTAAAGGTAATTTTATGTTTTATTTAAATAAAGTATTTAGTTGTATTACTAATAAGTAATTTTTTTGTTTAAAATATTTTTTATAAGAAAAAATGGAATTTTTTACTTTTAAGTGTTTTTCTCAAATTTTTATACACGAAGTATACAAATATGCACACCAAAAGAAAGGGGGTTTAATCGCCTTTACAACAATACTAACCATTTAAAAATCGGTTAGTAATTGTTTTGGTTAACATTTTTATACCTTTCATGAGCATGAAATGGTATTATAACTTTGG
>NW_016231932.1:0-1216 GCF_001687245.7 Rhagoletis zephyria | reverse complement strand
CGGTAATGCCAATAAAATTAACTTTCTTTCATTCTATCTTAAACATACAGAAACCTACGCACAAACATAAATATCTTTGTACATACGATATTTTAACTATATTGGATTTGTATGGCATATTTTAGTATAAGTAAGTACTTACATACATACATACACAGTTGTCAGGCATCATTGTTGCATGCAATTCTGTGATAATTTCTACTTTGTGGCAGCAACATGATCGACTTGGGCGCGTCTAGCATTTCGACTAGGTCACATTCCTGAGTGAGTGAAAATTACGATTGTACTCATTTGAGTGAATAGAAAGGCAAGAGAGCGTAACAGATAGAAAGGTTTGATTGGAAAAATTAATTTATGCAAAATTGTCTACATAAATTTGATAGTGAAATAAATTGAATCCGTTCGTGGTATGGGATAGTTTTTCCTAATGGAAAGCTATTTACGATTAACTATGTATGTGTGTACTTAAAGTCAGCCAATAACTTTGAGAGTAGGTAAACGACAAATTTCGTCAAGCAAATACTTACATTCACTACTGACATTTGCATTTACTTATCTGTACGTATATAAATTAGCCAGAATTTACTTTTTAGATTTTAATGGGCTCGCGACTATACATATTTCCAATCTCAAAAAATTTAGGAATGAGTCCATAAATTATACATACATACATACATATGCAATCGAGAGGCTTTCGTGATCACAATTTCACCACAATGACTTTACTGGTGTTCTCTCTTTCTACAACCTAGCATGTACTGTACCCCTACNGAAAATACCATCAATGCCTGTGCAATTTAAATTCCAAGAAGGTTTGTAGTATGTAATTAATCTGTCTCGGAGTTACTAAACCTTCCACAGTCAGGTCTGGGCCTTCGGCTTCAATTCCTCTCGGAGTCATTCAAAGAGAAATTTTCTTCAACTGGTTAGGAAAAGGTTGGTGGATATACAAACTTGCAAATTAGCCAAGGCACTATTATAGGATGCAGGCACTATACCTGCTTTGATAGTAGTTCAAGGACAGAAAAAGTATGGGCAAACATGCAGAGGTAATGGGACTTCCGTTTGATAGAATTTGGCGCAGCTGTCAACTAGAAGGTGGCGAAAAAGTGCCCAGCATTTCCTTTACGAACGCGCAGGTCTAGCGGTCAGGTTCTACTATAGTTGATATAAGCAAATCAGATCAGATTATCAGGATGGTTTGACCGAAAAATCT
>NW_016231931.1:0-1216 GCF_001687245.7 Rhagoletis zephyria | reverse complement strand
TAGGGATAAGTACTTTAAAGATGTAATGGGAATGTAATTTTGGCGATCCAACCTTGCATAAAATGGCGACCCCATTTCTCGTTGTTCGTCTATGAAACAATTCCGTACAAAACACACTATTTTCGCAACGTGTATTAGCTAAATTAAGATCTGATCAGGCCTAAGAATCAATAAAGACCTAAATGGAGTGTACCACTCGGTTTGTGACCAAGTGCCCTAAAGGTATCCCGCAAGGTATTTCCTTGCCCCAAGGATCTCGGCGTGGAAACGCCCAATTTTTTCCGACTTTAGCCAGGCGACTAAAAACAGCGCTTATTTTCTCCTTTATAACAGGGTAGCAGGTAGNGTTGCCCAGCATGATATCAATCTTGTTTAGGTGCGCTGCTTATAGCGCCCTTACACGACATGTATTTGCATATGTAAATGTTACTTTCCTGGTACGTTCTAATATATGGTACATCGGAGTAGACACAAAAAAGTAGCATTTACATAATGCAAATACATACCGTGTAAGAGCACTGTTAGAGATGAAAATCGTTGAGTGTCGGATGACGTAAATGATATTTTGGGAGAGCAGATATATGATTCGCCTAACCTAGCAATAGCTAGCGCAAACATGATAATATCACATCGTGACGATCTCGGACATCGCTTGCTTCATTCCACTTTCCCATAGATACCTCGATTGATAAGTCTGCCGACTTTACTCACGCTGGACACCGTTTCGATATTAAGTGCATACATACTTTAAAAAAGATGATTGGGATGGCTTCGCGGAAGCTACCGAAGCACCTCTGCCTCTCTTCCTCCACTAATAAATGTTTTCTTTGAGTTTCGCAAGGTGGTCTCTGTGAAAGGAGCACGCTTCATTCCATCCGGGCGTTTGTAGGAAATCCGCCGACATTTTCCGACTGAAGCTGATGTGCTGGCAAACTACTGTGACCATCTTCTCAGCTCAATTCTGGGTATCCCCGTATCCGAAATTTTAAAATTAAGATACAACAGCTGGTAGTTCAGTATAGGCAGAAAAAGTGCGAAAAGCATCTCAAGCCATGAAACTCCATTGATTTAATTACGCGACACGATGAGAAGAGTGAAGGCTTCATTAAGCGATCTCGCCTAGTCAAACCCGAAGAGATGCACTAGCTATGTACTTAAGGCAGCACTTTTTGACGTAGAATACGTCTTACGTTTCGATATGGAAGCTATGCTCAAA
>NW_016231930.1:0-1216 GCF_001687245.7 Rhagoletis zephyria | reverse complement strand
AGTTTTGTCCTACAACACGGAAAGAGGCAAAGTAAGCTATAGAGTCTCCGGAGGAGTTCCCCAAGGTTCCGTCCTTGGCCCACATTTGTGATCATAGCCTACGATGGCGTATTGCGTCTACCCATTCCAAAAGGAGTTAAAATAATTGGCTATGCCGATGACATCGCTTTGGTGGTTGTGGCTAAAGACATAAATAGAGTGCAAATGGCCACAATAAATGCTTCCAAAATAGTCATCGACTGGCTTACAGCGAGGGAGCTGNGTTGTGGCTAAAGACATAAATAGGGTGCAAATGGCCACAACAAATGCTTCCAAAATAGTCATCGACTGGCTTACAGCGAGGGAGCTGAACTTAGCAATCGAGAAAACAGAAGGTGTACTCATAACAAGTAGGAAGAAAAAAGAGACCGCAACCTTGAATATAAACGGGTATGTCTTTGATACATTACCAGCAGTGAGGTATCTAGGCGTAATGATTGATGCAAGGTTATCTTACAAAGTTCACATTGAAACGGTAGGTACAAAAGCGGCAAAAGTTCAAAGCGCGTTAGCTAGACTGATGGCAAATGTAGGCGGTCCAGGTCAAAACCGCAGAAAACTGCTAAAAAAAAGTTACTGAATCAGTTATAATGTACGCGGCCCCCGTCTGGGGTCATGCACTGCAGAAAAAGTCCTATGCTAAGCTTGTAAACTCTGTTTTCCGTCTTAGTGCCCTGCGCGTTTGCAGCGCTTTCCGTACAGTTTCGCATGATGCAGCCTGCGTCATAGCTGGTATTATGCCTGCCGATTTGTTGGCTACCGAAATCCGGCGTACCTATATGACGGCCCGAACAAAAGGTAGAGCCCTCTCAAGACCCGAGATCGCGGCCGAACGCCAAATAAGCCTATCACTATGGCAGCATCGCTGGGCGCTGGACTTTCCGACTCATTCCGAGCATCGAAGCTTGGCTATACAGATCGCATGGCGAAGTTGATTTTTATATGACTTAATTGCTTAGTGGCCATGGCTGCTTTCGACAGTACCTGCACTATTATGGTCACGATGACTCGACGGCATGTAATACATGTGAAAATGTCCCGGAAACCGCTGAACATGTACTTTTCGAGTGCCCTTCGTTTTCATTAGAAAGAGAGAGATTAAATACTTTGATTCAAGATGGCCTGAGAACGGAAAATATCATTGAACACATGTTGAATGATAAAAAAGTATGGGGCA
>NW_016231929.1:0-1216 GCF_001687245.7 Rhagoletis zephyria | reverse complement strand
GTATTTCATTACTACAACGCATAAGCAAAAAACTTCAAAATAAAAGTTACGAGCAACGAAAAACAATTTTTATTGAGAATAACTCTTACTAAGCAACGTGATGAAATAAAAGTCGAAAATATAAGTTAAGAGCAACGAAAAAGAAATTTCATTGAGAATAGCTCTTATCATGCAACGTAAAAAGAAAAAAAGGCGAAAATAAAAATTATGGGCAACAGAAAAAATGTTGTCTTAGGAATAACTCTTATTTATAAATGGCCATCAAGTAAAGGTGCAGGGATGGTATTTTCAGGGGCAGTAGCCTAGGGTTCTAGCTTTAAGTTAAGCCTAAGTGGAAGAGTCTACCAGATTTTTGCTCTTTGCTCGAGCTTCTCAAATATTGAAAAAAACCTGATTTTTTGACACTTTGACCACGATTTTCTCAAAATCTGTACGTGATGGAATCTTTATAATTACGGATTCGTAATCAGCTCAAAAAAGTCTATCAAAAACAAATTTAACATTTGCCGCACCAAAATCAGTGTTGCCCTGTGTTATAGTTGTTATCAATAATCGTAGCTAACGGCTCACCTATCAAAAAGTGGCCAGGAGTTAGCACCTGAAGGTCATTGGGGTTATCAGATAAGGGTGTAAGGGATCTTGAATTTAGCATGGCTTCAATTTGAGTCATTAATGTTGACATTTCCTTAAAGGTCATTGTACCTTCAATTACTCTGAAGAAATGCTTTTTTACTGATTTGACTGCCGCTTCCCATAGTCCTCCTACATGGGGAGATCTTGCTGGTATATTTACCCAAGTAATTTCTTTCTGACTTCAATATGTTGTGAGCTCCTTTTTGTGGTTTTCTTTTTGAAATAGCTTATAAACCTCGTGAAGACTATTGTCTGCTCCTATGAAGTTGGTGCCATTATCAGAATATATTTTATTTGGACAACTTCGTCTACCTATGAATCTTTTAAAAGCTCCTATGAACGCTGCTGAACTTAGATCTGAAACTACTTCTAAATTCACTGCTTTCGTTGCGAAGTACACAAACACACAGACATAAGCTTTTTCAGCTCTTTTTCCTCTTATTTTGTGATGAATCCTAATGGGATCTAAGAAATCTACTCCTACGTTATAGAAAGGTCGCGTAGCCGTTAATCTATCGTGTGGCAAATTTCCCGTCAATTGATGTAATGGTCGAGGATTAGCTTTAAAACATCTATAGCATTT
>NW_016231928.1:0-1216 GCF_001687245.7 Rhagoletis zephyria | reverse complement strand
TACTTCAATGGGAATCTATAAAAAATAAGTAATACTAGAAAATGGTTCAATAAACGATTGGGTATTGTTATTGGAAGTCTCCTGAAGAGAAACGAAGTTTTCCGATCTAAAAATATTGATTTTTAAGAATTTTATACCATTTCTACGAAAACTTGTTTTTTCCTCCATATAACCTTTGAGCGACCACTAAATATTTTTGTTATTTCAAAACAAAAAAACAGGGATAAAGTTTTTTCGATATAGAACCATGCTGGCGAGTGAGAGCATTAAAATTCCGACTTTACCTAACCCCCCGCCCCCCACATGCATTTTTGGACCACCCTAATGTACCTTCATACGTAGCTCATATGTCCCATTTTACTTGAAATTTATTTTGCTGACTCTTGCTGAAAATGATTGCTGGTTGANAAGCAGTGAAGGTGTCTGATAACCGCACTTTTGGCTGTTTTTTCAGCATGCTCGGCTTAATGGTGTTAATTTTCCTCTTTATTTTACTTAATTTGGTTTATTCACTTGTTTAAAAATATAGTAATTTGTGTGAGGCTTGCACTTGTTTTTTTTTTCTTATTTTGATTTGCAGTACATATTTCAAAATATGTATATGTAATAGAATTTTTCGACTGCAAGTATTTGGCTTTATATTAGGTAACAACACCATTCCTGTGACTTACTTACTTACTTACTTTTCCATTTTGCAATTTTGCGTACACAACTTCCAACTTTGCAATCGAAATGCCACTATTATATTCAATTTACTGTTATATTCAATATCTACAATTGATTTCGCATCGCATCAAATAGTTGCCGCGCGAAATGATCGAATTTAAAACTTATTCTCACTTTGCATGGCACGCCAATTCAAAGTTATTTGTATGTATGTGATGCATGTATGCAAGTATGAAAATCAATCTACGCGAATGGGAATGAATGCAGCAGTTACTTTGATTGGCTTCGATATGCAACTGCACAAGATGGATGTTTATTTTTTGTTTGTTTGTAGATAGTCATTGCAATGTTTTTGTTGCTGCCACAATGCATTGTATCTCGCGTTCGGTAACTTTGCTCAGTAGCAAATTATTTTGTTTCCTTGATTGCATGTCTAGCTGTTGTACGAAAAATTGCTTCAATATATTATCTGAACATTCCTTGTTGTTCATGTTGAGGCTAAAGATGGTGCTGCCGGTTGCCTTTGTCTCGGCGATGCTGTTACATACAT
>NW_016231927.1:0-1216 GCF_001687245.7 Rhagoletis zephyria | reverse complement strand
ATTGTGGTATGTGGTCTTACTTGGTTGTCTTCTAATTCTTAGAATTCTGAGCTCGTCCGTATCGGTGAGCTGTAGGGGGCTTTAGACAAGCAATTGGTTATTCATTCAATCATTGACTAGGCGGAATATATATCATTTAGGTAGAGCTAATATCAGGTTACTCACATGCGCCAGATCGCCCTCCGATATGTAATGTTGGTCCTGTTAACGTTTATTAGGAAGGAGAAGGCATTTAGGTCAGTCTGAGTTAAGGAAGGTACGCCATCTACACACCAATCGGACCCTATCAGTGTGGCGTTAAGGCACCATCCTGCCACTGCGTGAAACAGAGGTAAAATTAGGATACGCATGACAACCTAAAGATTAAGTATTAAGTTAGGTTAGGTTAGGACGGCGCATTCGAATTACCCATGCTTCCACTCGGAAGCACATTTGTCCATTTTGAATGACATCTATGAATGCAAAGAGGAGGCATATCCTTCTACCCGAGATTATTATCCCAGATGAAATTGTGGAAATCCAATATTTTCACCTCTGCTATAGAAAGAGCTTGATACAAAATGTTTGAGACGTCTTGGCTGGAGAGCTAGGCTTTGACATAAGAAGTTATTATTCGATTGGTGTTACAGCAAAGTATCCTGTGATTACTCCGGTAAGAGCCCTCATTGCAGATTTGTTTAGCGTCAATAATTTTTCAGTACGACTCTCATTGAGCCTCAGCCATAAGAAGCTTGGGATCTCACAGTCGTCCCGATAGATGCATAGGTAATTAGTTAAGGAATAGGATTAGAAATAACATTACTCAAGAGGTCAATAAGTCATGGATAGTTGAGGGCACTTGTGTAACAACTACTAGTCTAGTGGGCACAAATTTGTAAGAAAAAAAAGCGGAAGATCTCTCGCGTAACCGGTAATTGGCCGGTAGAAGAACGCGACTTCACTTAGCATTTCCAGTTGGCACATAAAGGAGCAACTGTCTGGCTATATTGGACTTGCCCAAACAAAAAGAAAACTAAATCTTTTTTTTTGGCCCGTTTCAACAAATCTATGTACATACATTAGTACTTTTATGCTTAGCTTTTACGAAGCTTTAATGGAAAAAATTCGCCAATGTCAGCTTTAATGAATCAGCGACAGAAACATTTATCCAAGTTTTTAGGTCTACGGTTTTGCTTAAAGAAGTACTGTGCACTCTCTTCCTCGATATTTCTATCTC
>NW_016231926.1:0-1216 GCF_001687245.7 Rhagoletis zephyria | reverse complement strand
GTGGGATGCTGCTGCCCGTTCCGGTGCAATCGAGTTAGCGAAGCAAAGAAAGATTGACCTTTTCAATTCTATTCATTTATATTCCTACCTAACAGCGAGCTAGTTTGATGCCTGCACACACACAAGGACACAAAAAACTCGCCGACAAAGTCAACAACAAAGTAAGNCACAAAAAACTCGCCGACAACAAGTCAACAACAAAGTAAGAAAAAGAAGAAAAGGCCGAGTGGCAGTGAAAGTGAAAAAGAAGAAAAGAAAGGCCGTCGCCGAAATCTCTAATTAGACTTAATGGCCTTTCATTCTCAAACAGCAGCAGCAACAGCAACAGAATTGTCCCCAGTACTCGGAATTACTTCTGCGAAAGTAAGCCGGAACAAAACGAAAAAGAAATCGGCCGACGACGATGAATCAATGCAGAGGAGTAAAAATAAAAATCCACAGATCTTGCGAGGGCCAGGCTTGATTACCACAACACACACAACTACTGGCCACTCTGGCGAGCTTTGAGTTGCAGCTGCTCAAGAAACAGCAGCAACGGTGGCAATTGCAATAGAAATGAATAAAAGGAGCAACAGCAGCAGCAGCAGCAGCAAGTGACTCTGGTGAAGAAGATCAAATTTCCACTTAAACTAGAGACCAGAGAAGAAATGGTGGAATGATTATTCGATTACTAGGATTCAGGAAAAAAAGAAAACAAGGCGAGTACGAGAAGGGAAAGTAAAGTACCCCTCAGCAGTGTGTCAGTCTTTTGAGAGAGCATTGGCAGTGACCGAGAGAGGGAGAAAGAGATTCAATCGCCTGATGTGATCGGCACAAGAAGTAGAAAAGAAAAGGCAAAAGGGAAAAGAAAAAGAAGACAAAGTTNGCATTGGCAGTGACCGAGAGAGGGAGAAAGAGATTCAATCGCCTGATGTGATCGGCACAAGAAGTAGAAAAGAAAAGGCAAAAGGGAAAAGAAAAAGAAGACAAAGTTGACGAGCCGAGATCTATATTTAGTTTGGCAGCTCCTTCCTCTTCTTCCTCTTCTAAATTATCCCAGTGACCAAATCAGTCACTTGCCACTTGATTGCCTTGCCCCGTGTGTGCTAGTGTGCAAGTGTGCCAATGTGCATCCACACTTGGCCAGGCGTTGGAAAAACTTTGACTGACGTCTGCTTCAGTCCCCTGGCTGCTGCTGCTTCTGCCTAGTGTAGTGGTTCACAAGGGCAAGGAAGCG
>NW_016231924.1:0-1216 GCF_001687245.7 Rhagoletis zephyria | reverse complement strand
TAATTCTGCATCTTCTGCTGCATTAAGTAGTTATTTGAAATAGGTAACTTTGACAAAATATTTGAAATTTTCTCTTTTTGTAGCTGCTAAAAAAATACCCTTCAACTTATTTACTATCTTCATATTACTATATATTTATAATATTTTTCCCATAAAAATACTGCAGCTTATTGTCCACAAATATGCTTTCTGCTGATTTTTAGTATTGTCATTGTCATTTCTTCATTCGCAATGCCAACTTCACTTTTAAAGCAGGTTATCCTTACATACTATGTACATATGTATTTATATATTTTATGAGGTAACGAGATTACTACAGTGAATGTTTTGAAGCGTATAGCAATGGCGGAAGCAGTGGTATGCGTTTTGTGTGCGACAAAAATGGTTTTACGGAAGGTTGACTGCGCGTTGAGGGATGCTATTCTGAAGTATTTACTTGCTACTCACTTCCCTGCGATATTGAGTGTCTCGGTCATGCATGACCGGGAAAAGCAGCAAAGAAAAATGAAAACATATGTAAAGATTATTTATTTTCTTTCTTACTCAAAAGGAAATTTTTCACTTCGATTATGGCTTGAAATATGCTAGCGCGCGTACATACATATAGAAATATTAAAAAATCGTGGGCATACATAAATATTTAACATATAAAAGTTAAGCAATATTTTTATGCCTAAGTACGACTTATTTGTATTGAACAAGAAAAGTCACTTCCAACCCCCACAAGCTATCATCTCAGACATTACGCTATGCTCACGCACAAACTATAAACTTAAGCCACATATCAGCGCTATCGGCTATACGCTTGTTATTGTTGTTTTTGTTATTGCTGCTTTTATGCTAATGAAATTGCCAAGATGCCGTAACACGCATACTTTTGCAGCGTCTGCCACCCTCAAGCCAACTAAATATGTAGTATCTGTAGTATCTAAATATGTATGTTGTAAGGCAAACCAAATATCAGCAAACAACTTTGCATACTTCAAGGGGCATCGAGTGGGTACTTGTTGTTTAGCCGCTGGCTGATGATCCATTGAAGTGCGTGTATGTACATAGCTGAACAATATTTGCGCATCTGCTTTGTAACAAGAAAATTTTTTATAAAAATTGCTTGCAGCAGCGCCGCCAATACTAGCTTAACGCATACATACATAGCTTGGAAGAAACAAAATTTAAATATGCTTTGTAATCAGATTTGTCTTTGGGGCGAATGTGT
>NW_016231923.1:0-1216 GCF_001687245.7 Rhagoletis zephyria | reverse complement strand
TAAGTTTTATTGCGGTAACTTAATTATTACTTCAGTTAATGTGCGTCGTGTTTTTTTATCTGCCTTTTGCGCACTAATTAATTCAGTAGTACGCCACATCCCTACTGTATACCGTTAGTTTTCACGTCAACAACTAATCAAGACAGCGCAAATTTCACAGAATCGCGTGGTTGAACTCTCCACCACTAACTGCATATCCACACTCGAGGCGCGAATGAAATTGCTGTTTGCCTCAGAGCCCGTCGCATCTCCCAACCACTTTGGCCTTAACTATTACGCTTTTTCAATTATCCAGGTAAAATTAGTACAATTAGTGTATTCGTTTCATTAACTCGTTGCAAGCCACCCACTTACAATGTAGACATTAATAAACATATGTACTTACATAACTAATATACGTCTATGGCAGGAAGGGAGAGACCAAATGAAGACAATGACTTCAGCCATTAGAGCGCGAAACGGCAGCAGCAAATGATGCCAGACACTCACTCATCCTATTTGGTGCTCACTCAAGGCTTTTCGAAGAGTACGGAACTGTTGACGGTCAGCTTAGGAAATCGACAATTTCACTTCGCTAACCAACAATGGACGGAAGTTAATAATGAAGTATAAAAAAAGCCACGAGATGTTCAACACTGATGCGTGCAAAAAAGCTAACAACTAAAAACTAAGTGGACAACGAGATGTGGGATTGAAAGAAAATTCTGCAAAAACGCAACGAAGATGATAAGTCAAAAGAGTCTGCCGAAAGACAATGGCACATTGTGGAAAGTATAATGATGCTCAGCATCCGCTCAGTGCTTGTATCTGATCAATGGGGTAGCAGCGCTGCTTGTCGCATGAATGGCAGTCGATTCGTTGCTATTTTGTTCGGCTCATGTCGAAACTCGATGTCCATGCAACAGGACATTGCTGTCTTTTCGAATCTGCTGTTGCATCAATTTGCTTTCGCAAAACGCAACCAAACACGAATAGCAGCGAACTAACAGTAACATGGCTAAGCGGATGAAATCAAGAAGGATAAGAATTTTTCAAATGCGGCATGCAATGCAAAATTTGCTATTATTTTAGAGGTCGGTCGCCTTGAATCGCCTCGGGTGAGGTATCTATGTATTAGAGATTTACGCCGACAGGGTGCATCTGGCAACGCCGATCACAGCCATGAGAATACTAATCTTATCATGTCATCTCGTCAGCGTTAGGCATTCGCCATGCC
>NW_016231922.1:683-1216 GCF_001687245.7 Rhagoletis zephyria | reverse complement strand
ATGGGCTCGCTCTCCGGTCAGTCTTGGTCTAGCTGGCTCCGCGTAGCCTGCCTCGATGTACCTCTTTATTTCCGCATCGACTGCGGCGATGAGCTGCGGTTTCTTTTTGGCCTGCCTCAGGAAGTGGATCAGCCTGGAGTACGCCAGCTTCTGGTTGTCCCCGAGCGTATCCAATCTTTCCGTGAGGGGCAGGGTGACGATGTACCGACCAAGGTGGTTGCGCTTCAGTGTGCGCGCGAAAAACTCCTCGGTCTGGGCTGCGGAGATTTTGTCGTCGTCTTCGGTCGGGCGCTCGATGCCGAGCAACTCCGTGTCCCATAGGAACTCTAAAGACTCCAACGTCTCCTTCGATTTTTGAAACTGTTGTTCTGGGATCGCGATCGTCTCCTTTCTGACTGATTGAATCAAACCAACAGACGTGACAACCGAGTTGGTGAATTGATTCACTCCGTCGGCGCCCCAGATGAACCATCCGAAAATAGTCGGCTGAGCTATGACGTTGTCGATCTTTTTATACATCCCCTGGTAGATCC
>NW_016231922.1:359-666 GCF_001687245.7 Rhagoletis zephyria | reverse complement strand
CCTTGGGGACTGTGAGGCAGTCCACCGTAATGGTTGAGCAAGAGAATCTACTCTTCAGTTTTAACTTCACGACGTCCAACTGCTGCTCGCCTGAGACGCTGCCCGCGACGCCATGGAAACTGATTTCTCTTGACCCGACAGGAGTCAGGTTCAAAAGCTGCACGATACGCCTGGATACCATCGAGACCTGACTGCCCGGGTCCAGAATGGCCCTGCAGATGATCTTTCGCTTTCTGCTGGCGACGGCCCAGACGTAGCCCGTTTGGAGCAGAGTTCGAGTCGAGGAGACGATACCTGCTGAAGGCAG
>NW_016231922.1:0-311 GCF_001687245.7 Rhagoletis zephyria | reverse complement strand
TAACGGAGAATGCCTGCCGTTGCAGACTGAACAGTTAGGGACTCGTGCGCGGCATTTTTGCGCGGAGTGATTGCGACGAAGGCACCTGAGGCAAGCGTTCTTCGTCTCGGCGCACTTCCGCCTTTCTTCGGCCGACATCTTTTTGGCGCACTTCGAGCTTTGGTGGTCTTTGCCACAGAAGATGCAAGAATGATCTACCAAACCAATGCCGTTCGCGAAAGAGTACTGCGACCGTTGATTATACTCTGGCTTTGAATCGAAGTTGTGACGCGGCTGCGGGCCCTCTTTGTTGAAGTTTTTTGTGTTAGGCG
>NW_016231921.1:0-1216 GCF_001687245.7 Rhagoletis zephyria | reverse complement strand
AACAAAGGGGAAACAAATGTTTATTTTGTTGCGGCCAGTACGCGACACTAGCACGGGTCAGTATAGAGGGGCATACACCGACCCTCACAACCAATTGCCGCACTATCCTCATATCACAGATGAAACGAGTGCCTGTTAATTTGACCATCGAAGGAGCAATGGACAACAAGGCATACATGTTGACATTGGACACTGGAGCTTCGCACTCTATTATTAAAAGCGAGTTAGTGCAAAGCTATGTGCCGCTAAGGGGTGTGCAGTTGAGAACAGCAACCGGCGAGCACGCATTTGTGCGGGGAAGGTCATGAAGAGCGTTATCATTGGCAGTTTTAAAATAAAGCATGAATTCATAATATCGGATATAATGGATGATGTGATTATTGGTATGGACTTCATGACTCAGAATGGTTTCATGCTGGACTTGCGAAGGAAGGTGCTGATTTATACAAATGTAGAGTTTCCACTTAATACTGGTACCAACAAAAGTACTTGTGTCCGAAGATTGACTGCGTGTCGACGCCAGACGATTCGCGATAATATGTGCGAAGATAAATGCGGACGATGGGATAAACCGGCTGTGGATTGTGGAAGCAGGTCAGCGAAAACCAAATACGACATTTTTAATCGGACATTTTTTGGTCGAGCCTCAATGTGGGAAAATTCCAGTTAGAGTGCTCAATCTATTTATTACATTTCAGACGATAAAGAAGGGAGTCATCGTTGCGGTTGGCCAAGAAGTCGAGGCAGAGGTAAATTGCGAGAGTGATGGAGAGGTGAGTAATAATGAGAGCAGTGAAGCAGTAGTAGATTTTGAGAGTGATGCAGAGGTGCATAGTAATGAGACTGGTGAAGCGAAATACACAACTGGAAAAGTGGACGGCAGGTTTGACTGAAGGGCAAAGGGCTGAAGCTCGAACACTCCTACAGAGCTTTTGGTCGATTTTTGACAGAAGCACCCGTGGAAGAACTATGGTTGTCAAGCATCACATTGACACGGGCAATGCGAAACCTATCGTCGATCACCGCGGAGAATTCCATTGGCTAGAAGAGAGGAAGTAAATAAATTGATCACAGATATGCAGGAAGAAGGAGTTATTGAACCTACTGCTAGCCCCTGGAGCTCCCCAGTAGTTTTAGTCAGGAAAAAGGACGGCAGTACCCGATTCTGTGTAGATTATCGAAAGCTGAATGATATCACAAAGAAAGGATTAGGGAC
>NW_016231918.1:0-1216 GCF_001687245.7 Rhagoletis zephyria | reverse complement strand
TAATCTAATAATTGAGGTATTTACGTTATGATTTACTAAATTTAGTATTAATGGTTAATTAAAATTTTGTATCATCAATTAATCGTTCAGCCCTAAGATTTTTATAAAAATAACTAAAATTAAATTAAAAAATAAATTGTTAAAAGTTTTAAAATTTGAGTGCGCTTAGGTGTACCCGTATATTATAAAATTTCAATATTTAAGATATGTTAGAGCATCATCATTTGCATCATTATCATCGTCATCAACGGTTGCGTTCTTATCTGACTTATTTAGGAATGCAGATTTCAACATAAAAAGTACATTTGCTGGTTGCTTGCTGGTAATTACCGGATCAGAGTTCAGTCAAAAAAAAACTTAAAAACATCTCTGCTAGATTTTTTTCTGGAGCGCCTAAAGTCCTTGTTGCTGCTGTGGTTCTTCTGTTAATTATCGCATAGGAAGAGATGCAAAGTATATTATTTCTCGTCCATGTTGAGTACCAATTCTTAAGTTGAATTTCATTAACGCAACTCCTTGGTCTCCAAGACTAGACATTTGTTATTCTCCGAGGAATTTTCAAAAGAAGTAACCGGTCGGCCCAGTTTAATCTTGGACTAAGTGTATGTGAAAGGAAATGATGCCTCAAGCCATTGTCTATTCCATTTATTAAATTCCACCAGAGACCGAAAATAACTCTTCCACATTAACCACATTGTAACTTGTTCTATCATTAACCATTAACCATTTTATGTGAGCACTGTTAAGATTAGTTCTGTGAGAATTCTAATAGCGAACGAAAATAAAAATCAACCAAAGTCTTTTGTGAAAAACTTTTTGTTAAAAAGGTCAGGTATGTAGTAATATTTATTATTATGATAGGTTGTTAGGAAAAATCGTCTCGGAGAATGTTACCAGTTCACGAAATTCTTAAACTATTTTATTGTTTAGTGCTAATTATTTGCGAGTTTATGAAGGATTTTCCTTAGTAAAGTTTTGTCGTTGCTACATTTGTCAACAATTCTGCAGCCACCTTATATGATAAACGGCAAAATCTGGTACAAATTTGTACTAAATTCATACTTTCTATTCAATATCTCGGAAACTAAAAACTAAACGAAACTAAAATGTATAACGCCATTTGATAGAACTTGATTAGCTTAGTATGACTGCATTATTAACTCAACGATTTCTACTAAATTACCTATAAAATTTTAGACAACATCTCGGAAATTAA
>NW_016231916.1:0-1216 GCF_001687245.7 Rhagoletis zephyria | reverse complement strand
CAAATTTACATCTGAAGCGTACATTGTATGCCATTCGAATGAAAATTGGAATTATTCGCCCGACGGATTATTTACTTTAATGGAATAAATGAAACAATATTTTAACAATGAAGCCCTCTTTTGTTTTATTTAATGATCGTAATGCAATTGTTATTTATTTCTAAGTCCAGCCAGGCATTGAATCCATTTTATATAAGGAGACTCACTTCTCCCGTTATAAAACTCACTAAAGTTAAGTAAAAATAATAATTGTTTTTGGAAGATACCGAAACATATGCAAATAAATTTTTTAACTTTTTTCACTTTACACCTATTTTTTGTCCAATTTACAAACATTGACCCAGTATTTTTTCAATTATGTTTCCGATGAAATATGACTTCTCACAACCAATTTAATGTAGGTATAAAAACTGATTTTTTTTTTAAACAATCGTTATACATATGTATGCCACTGCACTGCTGCGTTGAGCAACAACAACAGCAAGAATATAAGCAACAAAATTTTAAAATATTGCCACGCTTTTTTTGCTGCCAGTAAAGTCAACAACCAGCTGCGTTTGCAAATATGGAGAAAATAAAATAACATAAAAATTTACACGTAAAAAATGGAAACTATTTTTAGCTGAATTGTNGTAAAATAGTTCAGCGCAATTGCATATCAAAATTTGGAAATATGTACTTCTTCTATAGTGGGTAGAAGTTTTTGCCTCGAAGCAATTTGTACTCGCGTCTAAATTTAGAGCAATCTGCAATGCTATCGCTGACTTAAATGGAAAAAAGCGTGAAACAAAATAAGCACACACCTCGTTCAGAAAACCAATTTATTGATCGACAATGAGCGAATCCTTATTCAAGTATCTACACACTAAGTGGTCAACTTTTATTTTTTATGTTATTTCTTTTTTTTTTTAAATATGGACAGTAATTGACGTAAGGCCAACGAAATGTAACTCTAAATTACGAATATATGACTACATGTTGGGGCGTGGGGCAGAAGTAAAATTAATATTATAAAGGGTGCCTAGACCACCGATCCACCCCCTCTAAAATGTGGAGGAAAATATTTTTATTGAATAACACAAAAATATTACCGACCAAATCGGGAATGCTCTATATTTTGGTGGTCCACTTTTGCTTTCCCACACATTCGGATTCTGCGGAAAAAAAAAACTTTTGTCGGAAACGTTTTTCTGGAATGGACTTCCGGTTAAAATTG
>NW_016231915.1:0-1216 GCF_001687245.7 Rhagoletis zephyria | reverse complement strand
TCATCATCATCAACATCATCAGCCGCCTCCTCATCACACATCTTTCGCTATCAATTTTCCTCTCTGTCTTTTGCAATTTGACATCTCTGTCTCTCTCTTTCTTTTGTTTGTTTCGTAGCCTCTGCTGTGTAGTGTGTATTGTTTGTTGTTTTCTTGTTTACTTATACGGCCAATTG
Organism: Rhagoletis zephyria; assembly: GCF_001687245.7. NCBI lineage: Eukaryota > Metazoa > Arthropoda > Insecta > Diptera > Tephritidae > Rhagoletis > Rhagoletis zephyria. The sequence continues at coordinate 1,040 of NW_016231915.1, read as the reverse complement.
GGCGGCAATTGTGTTTGGCTAGTGGTGAGCACCTGAGCTGTGCTGAGCTGAGCCGCATCTCTCGCCCTCTTTTTGCTGTCTGTCTGTCTGTCTCTTTCTCTCTGTAATAAGCTTGCATGAACTGATGATGTATCTGATGTGTATGCTAAAGGTGTAATCTCTCCCTCTCCCCTGCTCGTTTGCCTGCTCGCCAAAAGCGTAATCGAGGCGCCCGAGAGCAAGCAAATGTAATCGGTCAGCTATCGAGCCGAGCCGCTGCCGTTGCTGCTGTTAATTGAGATTAATTTTGGCCTTTCTCATGGCACATCTTCGAAGACTTGTACTTCTTTTGATAGCTTGCTTGCTAGCCATTGCCTGCCTGCCTGCTTTCGCTATTGATTATTTCCTTTTGGCTGCTCAGCTCTGTTTGTTGTGTTGTGGTCGGTTGTCAGGCATTGCGATCTCACATTTTGTCTTGTATTTGCCATTTTTGTTGTTGATCTCATTTGCACACGTCAGACAGGTGAGGTGACCACACTGAATAATAATAAATTGTGCAAGTCTAATGAGGGAGAGAGAAGGGGATGCTTGCCTGCTTGGAATGCTGCTCCAAGTTCACCACACGGTAATCATTGTCCTGTGCTCTTTTTTCCTCTCTCTCATTTATCGTCTAGCCACTTGTGATTTTTGCTGTTTAGGTAATTGCTTCCCTAACCCTCTCTCCACCTGCAATTTGCACTACCACCACCACTACCATCTTCTGTGTCTATATTTGCATGCTGCGTCGTCTTTTCTCTCTTTGCATTTTAGGCGAGATGAGAAGACAAAAGACGAGCCCGCTAATTGCCTCCTCCGCTACCACCACCACCAGCACTTCCTTTGCCTTAGCATCATGAGTGGACAAATACTGCTGCTGATTGCATTAGCTACCTTCCAGGTCGGTAGGTAGGCTGACCATTAGTGTTTAGATGATGATGATGATGATGATCATGGTGATGGCGCAAGACTTTTTGAGGGGGACCATTTTCTCAGCCTTGACTGCCAATCGTGGTGGTGGTGGT
>NW_016231914.1:0-1216 GCF_001687245.7 Rhagoletis zephyria | reverse complement strand
TCTAAAAATTGTGAAGGCACTACCACAAACTTACTCTTTAATTGTATTTTATCTACTTCGAAATCTTGTTCAAATTGCGCCCAAAGGTTTTACTTTACTTTGGTTTCCAAATCCAATCAAATAAAAATTACATGCACTCAGCAATGGTTTATTTAAACTCATATGCGTTTTTTCACTTACAATGTTGTATTTGCTGCCCGTATCAATCAAAGCAACATAATTATGTTTATTGATTACAATGTTTTTGCACATCGACATATGTTCACTTGCCACTTTGCATGTATTGCTTGAATTTTTGTCACGCTCATTTTTCTTTACTGGGCAATCTTTCCCTATGTGACCAAAATCATTGCAGTTAAAACATTTTCTGTCTTTACCTTTACTTTCGCAATTCACTGACAAATGCCCCTTGGTGCCACAATTAAAACATTTCACCTCTTTTTTATCGTAACTTGCCTTCTGTGTTTTTTCACCACTTACATTTTATTTTTGTTTTCATTGTGTTTTACGTTCTCAAACCGTTCGCGCATTTTTTCGTTACATTTAAGTTTCTCTTTAAAATCTTTTAAATCTCTTGCATTATACAAAATAGATTTATTTACGCTTATATCGTTTATACCATCTATAAATACGGTGACCATAAATATGGATTCAAAATGAAGGACAATTTTTCAAAAATATGCCTACATATATTTACGTAGTATAAAAATATCAAAAGAGTATTTATGATGCTAAATTCTTAATACATTTTAAACTTAAAAAATGAATCACGTTTTCTTCATCGATATTAATCTTTTTTTACATGAATATTTATAAAAGTATATTAAAACACATTATAATTACAATAGCTTACACGAAAAGTGAAAATCTTTAAAAGATTATTTTATGGGCAAATTTTGAGTCATTCAAAACGAAAACAATACCCTNGAGTCGTTCAAAACGAAAACAATGCCCTTTTTTTGGTTTTTGGTACTTTTCGCAGTTATTTGTCAAAAATCAACGTCATGAATCGACGTAAACGACGAGTTACAAAGTGCCCTTTACAAAAATATATAATTTGTGCAGATAGCGCTCCATAGCATCTACATTTCTAATCCGATTTTCATTATCTTTGGCTTAAAATTTACTGTATTGATATATCTCCTTTATCAAATTTTTAAAATAATGAAAAAAAACAATCAAATGAAACTACGTATTTAATTGAAAATGTCACTTT
>NW_016231913.1:0-1216 GCF_001687245.7 Rhagoletis zephyria | reverse complement strand
AAAACAGGGACTATCTGAAACATTCGAAAGTTTTTATTACTCTGTTTTAGAAAAAGTTGAGAAAATGGCTACTCCGTTGTCAGAAGAAGAATTAATTGAAATTATCACTCGAAATTTGCGGACAGACATTCGACATGAATTATTGTACGTACCTATTCGATCATTAGCTCATTTGCGTAAACTTATACAAAAGCGTGAATTTCTTTTTGCCGATGAAAGCAGTCGTCGCATGCCAGCTATGCGTAATGTACCGGCCACCACTTATACCGGCCGGCGTCAAGTATCCGCCGTGGATCACTTGGATGTCGCACACGACGAAGTAGTAGAGCAAATTGATGATAATTTCGTACAGGCNATGATGTCACACACGACGAAGTAGTAGAGCAAATTGATGATAATTTCGTACAGGCGGTCAACGCGACAAAGTGTTGGAATTGTCTGCAAGAAGGGCATCATTGGGAAGATTGTCTCAGTGATAGAAACGTCTTTTGCTACGGGTGTGGTGCGAAAAATATATATAAACCAAATTATGAAACGTGTAAAAAGCGAACGGAAAACTCCAAGAGGGTTGCGATCAAAACCACCCGGGCGCAACCTACCAATATGTAGATAACGAAACTTTAAATGACATTGTAAATATTTTACCGGCTAGCTCAATCGAGGAAAATGCGAGTGAAGCTATAACCACCTGTTTTGTTAATCGAAAAGAAGATTCGAACATTTCGAGTGCGACGAACAGTGAGTTAAACGCAAGCGGCAAAGAAATTGAACTACTAACGGATTTAGAAGTTTTGAAACTTAATAATCGCAAAGATGGAAGAATTTTATTGCCTTTGGTTCCATACCACATTAGATTAGCAAATTATAATAAAGTAAGGAATAGGAAGGAGGAATGGGTCCCGACCGGCATACACTTTTCCAGCAACCAAATTATGGGTTTTGAGAGACAAACTTTCATCCGTGATTGCTTACAACGACGGTAGGTAGAAGTTGCGGTTCTTCCTCTGCAAATTACCTATGGCATACCCACTCCATCCTTGGATTCATTACAAATCTGGCGCCCAACGTGGGGCCTAACAAGCGAAGGTTTCGGCTATATTTTATGTTGTAATCATGCTTTTAGTTCCCCAAAATGAGGATTAGNATCCGTGATTGCTTACAACGACGGTAGGTAGAAGTTGCGGTTCTTCCTCTGCAAATTACCTATGGCATACCC
>NW_016231912.1:0-1216 GCF_001687245.7 Rhagoletis zephyria | reverse complement strand
TCATCACCCAAAGAACGGAACTATTTAAATCAAATTAGTATGGTGCCACCTTGAGGTTCTGCCTTTTCGACAAAAAAATAAAAAAAATAAAAAATTCGGAAAACGTTTCACCAGCTGATTTAATTTTTGCACACATATTTTTGCGGTTGCCTATAGCCTCTTTTTAAATACATACATTTCCCTACATATACGCGTTTATTTGCATAAATCGTTACCTAAAGGGGAAAAGGAACCAATTCCATTTTTTGAAATCATTCAGGAGAGACGAAATAACGATGTGTTAAGTTTAGCATAAATTTGAAAAAAAGTGGACTTGGAACGTTTTCACCTTTAGGTAGCGAAATGTTTTTTTCGATTTTGAGATGCTATTTTATTATTTCATTTCATTTATTGTAAAATAAAATTAGTGCAATATTCCAAACTTAACTTAACTTAAAATTAAGATAAGAATAAGAGTTGAGAATAAAAAGTACGTAGTATCTACATCATGTCAAACATAGCCTGACAAATAGCATTAGGCAGAACTTATAAAAGAGGAAGGAATGTAACACTCTTGTGAGACAAAAAAAAAAGACACAGTCTCTGCCCTTTGAAGCTTTGTCAGAGGAGATGGTTGCCCTGAAAATCAGATGGTTGTTTAAACCGACAATATTATGAAATGCCTTTTACAGGGTCGAGTGTAGCGCCAAAAACATTTTGCATCTGGGAAGGGCAACATTTTTTGGAAGAAACGAAACACCAAAAACCTTGTGAGGAGGTACTTTGCCTTGTCCTCGTTCACTGCCAGGCCACCAACTTTCGTTTCCTTTAATAAGCTGCCATCCCTGGGTTTCAGGTCATTTTTTATCTGCGAAACTGAATCGCCTTACCGGCATATTAGTTATGCGGGGATCCCAAGCGGCTTTAAAATATACAAAAATGTGGTGAGTGCTGATTTTCGTATCGAGTGTCTTCTCCGGAATTTGACGTGCTGTGAAGCTTAGGCCAATGGTGGAATTACCAGATTTGAAGCCACACGAATTAGGCCCAATCAATTGGTTCGTGATGAAAGTTTCAGTCTTTCGCACAGTATCGCACTGCACACACACACACACACACCGATTACAATCGATTGACCAAGTCTCTTAAATATCAATTTTCTTCTGCCTGTGGTTATCTAACACCAACAAGCGTTTGGACTTAAACGAAACGTTCAAAAAGTAATTAGTTACAGCAG
>NW_016231911.1:0-1216 GCF_001687245.7 Rhagoletis zephyria | reverse complement strand
CACTGGAGTTTGTTGCAGTTTAGATGGATAGTAATCATATACCTTGGGAGACTGTTCGCGATGTGGGCGTTACGAGTAGTGTGGGGAGGTCAACCTTGGTCCTGTAATACTAGCCGCTGTGGCTGTTGCTGCCTGGTGGTGAATGGCTGTATTGGTTGGGTTGAGGAGCTGTACAACACGGGGCGTGGTAGTCATTTGTCCATTCGAGTACGGTACGCAGGCCAGAGCATACAAGGTAGGGGCACCATTCTATGGATATCACTAAATCCATCGTAGAAAATCTACGAATTCGAATGCGTGCTACGAATCCGGAAAAGTTGCTATCACTGAATCCAACTGAACTTTAGATTTTATTCTTTTAAAAAGAAAAAAATAGTTTTTTTATTCCTTTAATTTGTATGATATTTAAGTATTGAGGTTTATTTCCTAATAAATTGTGGTAAAACTAACATTTCCTCGCTTCAGAAAAAATATTCATTTATTAAATTGCATTAGGGTGCCCCAGAAAAAAGTTTAGCACAGAGATAAAAATAGAATAAGATGATAAAGGTAAAGGTCAAGATAAAGTTGAAGTTAGTTGTATAGATATTGGTAATGATAATGATAAAGATAAAGAAGAGGATCAAAACGATGCTAAATAAAAGGATTGAGACAAAGATAGGGATATAGAAAGGGATAGAGAAAAATATAAAAAGACAAAGATGAAGATAGAAATAAAACAGAACATTAAGATGTGTTACGGCATGTTATGCTGCTCACCGAAGTTCACCTCAACTCAACTTATCTCATTGCAGCTCACCAAAAGAAAAAAATCACGAGGAGGAAGTATATAGAGACTGAAAAAGACAAAATTGAAGATAAGTTAAGTCTTGCCATGTTGCTTACCTCACTTCAACTCACCTTACCTGAACTCGCCTCAATTCACCTCGTCTCACCTTAATCTCCCACAACTCACCTCATCTGAACTCACTTCAATTCAACTCACACCAAACTTAATCGCAGTGATTTCAACCGCTGAGCGAACGCTAGTTTCCATTAACTAATAATTAGACTTGTAATTATTACTATTAAATTGCTTTATTCTATTTTATTGCATTGATATCACATAATTACAAGTTAGTATATAATAATCTTTTGGCATATCTCAACTTAGTTTACTGCTCCTAAGTACATATATTCCGTATTTCTTCAGTCTTTCTTTATGATATTCTCGATA
>NW_016231910.1:0-1216 GCF_001687245.7 Rhagoletis zephyria | reverse complement strand
ACATCGAAACAATCCTCTCCAGACTCCTAGCCGCAGGGCTCAAAGTTAAACTTCAAAAACCGCAATTTTTGAAAAAAAAGTGTAGAATTCCTGGGCTACATCGTAACCTCGGAAGAAATATTACCTGATCCGAAAAAAATTAATTTAATTAAAAACCTGTTGCCACCTTCAAATTTGAAGGAGCTTAAAAGTTTTCTGGGGCTAACATCCTATTACAGAAAGTTTATCCGCGATTATGCGAAAATCGCGAAACCACTTACCAACCTTACGAGGGGAGAGCATGCGCAAGTCAAAGCAACCCAATCCAANGACATAATAATTTTTAGCAAAGACGAGGCCACCCATTTAAAGGACATCGAAACAATCCTCTCCAGACTCCTAGCCGCAGGGCTCAAAGTTAAACTTCAAAAACCGCAATTTTTGAAAAAAAAGTGTAGAATTCCTGGGCTACATCGTAACCTCGGAAGAAATATTACCTGATCCGAAAAAAATTAATTTAATTAAAAACCTGTTGCCACCTTCAAATTTGAAGGAGCTTAAAAGTTTTCTGGGGCTAACATCCTATTACAGAAAGTTTATCCGCGATTATGCGAAAATCGCGAAACCACTTACCAACCTTACGAGGGGAGAGCATGCGCAAGTCAAAGCAACCCAATCCAAGAAAGTACTAATAACACTAAATAAAGACGCCCTTAAGGCATTCGAGAACCTCAAGGAAGTGTTAACCACTTCAGAGGTCCTAACGTTTCCCAATTTTGAAAAGACGTTTAACTTAACAACCGATGCCTCTGACTATGCAATTGGCGCAGTACTGTCTCAAGACTACGACGGTAAAGAACACCCAATAGCGTTTATCTCGAGAAGTCTTACGACCACAGAGGAAGGCTATGCGACGAATGAAAAGGAGATGCTCGCCATAGTCTGGGCGTTGGATAACCTTCGAAATTATTTATATGGTGCAAGAAAAATACGCATATTTACGGATCACCAACCGTTAACTTTCTCCCTTAGCAATAGGAATTACAACGCTAAGCTTAAGCGTTGGAAATCCCGANGATAACCTTCGAAATTATTTATATGGTGCAAGAAAAATACGCATATTTACGGATCACCAACCGTTAACTTTCTCCCTTAGCAATAGGAATTACAACGCTAAGCTTAAACGTCGGAAATCCCGAATCGAGGAGTACAATTATGAGCTTGTCTACAAACCTGG
>NW_016231909.1:0-1216 GCF_001687245.7 Rhagoletis zephyria | reverse complement strand
ATTTCGAAACTGCTCCCGTTTCTCCGCCGCCGTTTCCTCGACGCTTCGAGACATCGTAGAGCATTCGCGTGTTGGTGATCAGACTGAAGCAGCGCACCAGCCGCACCGGTAGAAGTTCTAGCTGGGCGGCCCAGTTCCGGCCTAGCTGCGTCTCTGTGAGGTAGTCGAGAAAGGTGCCCAGGCCGACGGTGAAGGAGAGGGCGGAGAGGACGAGCAGCCTTGAACCAAAGGAAGAAGTTATCAACTCTATGAGTAAAAAACGAAGATTCCTTACATCGGCCACAGCTGCCAGAGCTTCTCTAGCACAAAGTCGGTTAGGTTGTCCTTCTGCAGCTGAGCGCTGCTAGCCTGGCAGAACTCCACCTTTGAGTCAAATCGGGCCACCAGTGTTGAAGCTAAAAAAGAAAATGAAAAGGAAATGTAAACCATCACTTTCTTCAAGACAACATCCTTATTACCAGCACGCCCCAGGGCCAGCCTTTCCTCTCCGTTGCAACTTGCTGGCAAACAGAGGCCCACCACAATGGGCACCTTGTTGTCGGTGACCAGCCACCGCTGCAGATGATCACGCTCCCAAGCTGAAGAAGAGGAAGTAGAACTGTTTCCAAAGTTCAACGGGGTGAACCGGTGTTGCTCACTTCGCCGCGCTCGAAGCGTCAGCAGACAGTACTGCGTGTCGTAAGAGGAAGAAGTAGCTTTCTGCTGATCACCACCACTACCGTTCGAAGCTGACAAAGAAGAAAAATCTTTGGGAACGCCGTGCAAGCACTGCTCAAAGTCGCCCAACGAGGTAGTCGTCCCTGAAAGAATTCCACTCGGCAGGCTGCCCGAAGAATCATACACTGAAAAAGGTGGGAAAAAACGTATGAAAATCATTCAAAAACCCACTTTTTATTCTTTTCTAATAACTTACTCTGAAGGAGCCACTCAAAAGGCGGCCTGTCAAGCGGCCCCGCCAGCGCCGACCTCAGCTGCTGCAGACATCCTGGACTATCACCAGTTTTGGCTGCTGTTTTTAAACTCGAAGTCACCACTTCCGTCCGGTTGGCCACCGCCCACAGCCGCTCCCGCACCGACTGCTTGTACTGCAGCACCAGCTGAAGAGCATTTTCGACGGCCTGCCGCTCCAGTTCTTCAGTTGAGGTGACATTAGTACTGCTTGACTGCACTGGTGCTACAATGGCGATAAAGGTTATGAAGGTGATGATAAGAGCAG
>NW_016231907.1:0-1217 GCF_001687245.7 Rhagoletis zephyria | reverse complement strand
ACATAGCCCCCATACCTTAAGGTAAGACGTATTCTACGTCAAAAACTCAAAAATAAACGGGATTTTCAGTTTGAAACTTGCACTTCATTGGACTATGAGTGAATGGGCTACAAAACCACGTACTCAAAAATTTCCCTAGAGATTCCAAATAAACAGTTGAAAATTTTGCTGAATTTTTTTTTTTAATTTTTGTGAACTTTATTTTCATAAATAATTAATACAAAAAATTTTCATGAAAATATTTGTGAATATTATATTCGAACAAGGTGTACACTTTCATTTGTCGCGTAGTGTACGTACTTATACATATATGTATATGTACATACATATGAAATACTTGTACAGCCATGTTGTAACAATATAGTTTTCAGACTGGCAAAAAAAATGCTAAACAGAGCCAAGTTCAGGTGTTTGGTAACTAATGGCAAACGACGATGAAATATCAAGGCAAATAATTTATTTAAACAAATAAGTTGGTAAAAAAGTGATTAACAGAAATTGATAATAGTAATTAACGCATTTGAAGCATATTATATTTATGTACTTACAAACGAGCGTTACAAATGACCTAAAAAATTTGTGCACACACACACATATGTACATACATATGTACATCTTAAATATGTGCGCATTCATTTGAAATTGATTAGATAATTAGCTGTGTGAAATAGTAAAATTTTATTTTAAGTTTCTATTACAAAATATTTAAATCACCGAGCACAAAAATTATACAGACATGCGTGTCTTTGTGTCTTCTGATTAACTTCCCGCACGTTCCTTCCAACGAGTGAAACAATGTACATTAGGCTGGGTCGATTTTGTATGGGGGAAAATAAAAGGCATTTGACCGTATTGTAATAGTAATATTATGATGTCTTAGGTCTTAGCCAATTGTTATTGGCCACGAAAGATTAATTTAATACTTATCTTTAGCCCGCGCAATTGAACCAAAGTGTACGAATTTTGAAAATGAAACTTCGGCTGGTAATATCTATGTAATGCGTAAAATAAGCAGGACGGTATATTAAATTAAGCGTTATTAAATTTAGTAGCTTACGTTCACTTATCATTTTTCAATAAGTCTACAAGTTTTTAAGATATTAAGATAAAACTTACAAAAACTATAATTTTCCCTTATAAAATTTTAAATTCTTCATTACTTCAGCACCCAAGTGAAAAATACAAAAAGGTGAGACGATATTTATTTGCAAACGTTT
>NW_016231906.1:0-1217 GCF_001687245.7 Rhagoletis zephyria | reverse complement strand
GGGTTCGAGTACACTCAGTAGCGTGCAGCTGAAAAATGCAGAATTACAAATGAGTATTGACAGCTTGCACGCTGAGATGGTCACGAAGGAAGATCAACTGACGATAAGTCGTAACGAAACCGAGCAGTTGAAATTGGCACAGTCCAATGCACTTGAGGATACCAAAAAGCTGCAAGAGCAACTTATAACCGTGCAAAATGCACTAGAACTCGCGAATACGGAAGTGAAATTCAGAAACAAGGTGGCAGAAGAGGACAAAAAGAAAATGGACGAGTTGAGAAATATGGTCGACACTGTACAGACAGTGAATGCAAATATATCAGCGACCAATGCCGGGATGTCGAGGGCTTTGCAGGCATTGGAAAAGGAAAAATGCGAAACAGCAAACATTTTCGAACTCTTTGAAATGGAAGCTGATCAAAATATGGAAAAACTAAGTGAAAAGCTTGTGGAAATGAAACAACAGCTTGGTGATGCTCAGACGCTGCTGCAACACAAGGGCAAAACAATAGCTGAAAAGCAAATCGAATTGGAAAATGTCGTTGCCAAATTCGAAGCATCCCAAGCAGCTCTAGCCAGTGTGCAATCCACACTACTGGATCAAGCGACTCAAATCAATGAATTGAATACTGCAAAAGATGAGCTACAGAAGGCGATTGAAGAGAAAGGACAGACCGTTCATGCACATCACGCAGACTTACAAACCCAGCTCGATGAGTATAAAAAAGTTGTCGATGAAATGGGTGATGCCACCACGGCGAAAGTCGTAGAGTTACAAAGTTTACAAGAACGTATTAAGCTTTTAGAACAAGAACTGATGCAGAATTTGGAGGTGCAAAAAACATTGAAGACAGACAACGCTAGTCTGCAGCGCAAACTTGAGGTTGTTGAGCTTGAGAAAAGGCGAGAAATTGTAGCTTTGCAAAGTCGACTCAACGAACAAGAAGCACTAAACATATTAAAGCAGAATGATTCAGCTATAGGCAGTGTGCCTAAAGAGGTGAGCAGTTATACATATTTGCATAACTAAATTTAGAGTTTTTATAATTGCATTGATCTTCAGGGCGATGAAACAGAAGACAATACAGCACAAATTAACTTCCTTAACTCCATAATTGCCGATATGCAAAAAAAGAATGACACATTGAAGGCCAAAATCGAAGCGCTCGAGGCGTTACCTACTGATTTTACACAGTAAGTTCTACAAAATATGGTTA
>NW_016231905.1:0-1217 GCF_001687245.7 Rhagoletis zephyria | reverse complement strand
ATTAATATCCGCACACCTAACCAGCTTAATGCGTTCACGCCCATGCATTCCATGGTCATAAAATAAAGGATTCATCTCTGATTATGACACCATTTTTCACATTCCTGTCCATGCAAAACTTTTCCAATTTCTTTTTATCTGATGTATGAGTTGATAAACTTACCTAAATTTCACCTTTTTTGATCAACCAGAAAATTGCGGCGCTGCAACTTTTTATGTTTCCGTCCGGTCTCTTTCACTTCGGTTTTGCGTTCGATATTCTCAATTTTCAAGAGAAATTACTTCTAACAATGAACAAATATTTTTCGAAAAATTATAGCTGGAAATCTTTCAGCAGTATTAGCAGATTGCTTTTTTCCTATCCATTAGCAGCTCTGTGCTCCAAATCCACAACGACATCAGTCCGTTTTGCAAATTTTTCTCGTTTCTTGCCGTTTTTTGTTTTACGAAATGACTGTTCAGAGAATGATAGGGAAAGGGGAAAGAATTGATGTATGCACTGTCAAAAACAAATCACCATATTAAGGTGCCGTCACACACCCGGGCAAAGCCAGTGTTGCAAGAAGTTGAATTTATCTTCAAAATGAAGATATCTTTCATAAATAATCAGAAAAAGCTTCACATGAAGATAATAAAGGTAAAACCGCTGAGAGTCACTTTTAAAATTCTTGACGTTTCCAAACAATTTAATTTTTAAATTTACTGACAAACTCACACACACATTTTCATTTTCAATCTCAACCCTGCAAACCAAAGTTCCCGAAATCTTAACGAAATCTTTAGGAGTATCTGATTTCTGTAACGATTTTTTTCCGAATCTTCAAAGAAAACTATATGAAGGGGTTGACACGAACTCGTAAAGAAATTTCTGTACGAAAAATAAAGAAAATTCTGAAAAAAGTCTGCAAGAAATTCTTCACATAGCAGCATTATTTTCATTTCTTCACCGATTTTCTNCTAAAATTTCTTTACGATTCAGAATGCTCTGAAAATGTTGTGTGAATTAAGATTTTTAATTCATTTAAGATTTACTCGCAAAAAACAACTGCACTTTGCACCTTTCGCACCATGTTTTGATGAATTTGTTGCAAATAAATGGAGTAAATGAAAGTTGTTCTCTGCAAAAGGTGTTTTGCCCCCATTATTTGGCAACACAGAAAGGCGAATCCTACTGCCTGAGGGTTATAATCGCTAAGTGCGGCCGAAGGCCGCCTACG
>NW_016231904.1:0-1217 GCF_001687245.7 Rhagoletis zephyria | reverse complement strand
AGTGTTCGATTTATTTTTGTGGAAACGAAACATGTTTTGCAAGGTATGGGTCATTTCTACACTNTCCTTAGCTGGTTTTAAATGATGTCGTCACAAATTGCTGGCGGAGACATGAATACAGTGTAAGAAAATTCTTTTTCTATAATTGTTTCCTTATAGAAAAGTTGGTTTCTTTTCCACCTTAGACATTCCGAATTCGTTCAAAGTATGCTAATTTAAAACACAGAATTCTTTCAGTGTTCCTCCGGAGTTTTTGGACATGGACTTCAATTTAATAGTGTTCGATTTATTTTTGTGGAAACGAAACATGTTTTGCAAGGTATGGGTCATTTCTACACTATTTCTTCAAATATTTCTCGTATTCCAGCTGTGTGCAGGCGTTTAGTTTTTCGTATCGTGTATTTACATATTCGTAATTTAATTTTTTTTAATAAAATTTGGCAATAACCTTTTTCATCTATTAAAAAACAACACTTACGGAGCAATGTTTATTGTAAGAACAACATTTTTTTCTATGAATCGACATACTTTAAATATTGTTGACGCTATTTCCATTTGAATGAGGAAGTAGCGTCAATGACTTTATTTCCAAATTTTTGTTGACTTTATTTCGCTTTTGAAAAGGTAATAATGACAATTGACTTTATTTCGCACCAGGGACCTTATTTCCATTGACCTTATTACCTGTCACCAAAGCAATTGAATGGTAGACGGGCTATAAATACATACATACATACGAGACGACCCTTTACTGGCCGTCTCCACAGGATAAAATCTATTGCTGCCCAGCTGTCATTTTGGTCACTAGATATAAGTTATATCAGTGGCAATATTTGTGTGGGCTTTTTATATCTTGATATAAGCATTTGTAAGATAGCTTTGAAAATGTATTTTTGCCATATTTAATCGCTTAAAAAATTTAGAAAATAGGCTATTTTNCAGCTCAATTTTTGCTTTTATATTAAAATAATAATGATGTTGCAGCCACGAAGTTTTCGTGCAAATGAAAATGTAGCTGTCAAACTATCAAATTGCCGGCAATAGATGGCAAGATATAAGCTCTGATATATATTGCTCTTGAAGAGCAATGAGCGGTCTCCATTGGCTATTTATATTCTAACATATCGCACCCTAAATACAAAAGGGTCACAACTCAAAATACTAAGACTTTCAGGAGAGACGAAAAACGTTTTATGTAAAAATTATTGTAATATTTA
>NW_016231903.1:0-1217 GCF_001687245.7 Rhagoletis zephyria | reverse complement strand
GTGATAATCCTATTAAAAATATTTTCAAATAAAGATTTTTCAAATACCTCGTTTGACACTCATATTGTACCTCAAACAAATTTTCGATTGTAAGTCTTCTTAAAACTCTTTAGTTTGATAGCCAAATTGCAATATTTCATTTATTTAATCAATCCAAGACGGTCCACCTTAATGCTTAATAATATACATATGTACGCACACATGTACAAATGTATTTATTAGAAACTGTCATAAATTTTTCCCGCCAAATTAACTATTTTTTAACTTCTCCTTCAAGCAGTTTTACTGCTTTGAGTTGAACTCAATTCTATTGAAAAGAGCGCGGGTATAAGTATTCAACCATGAACGACCGTCAGCCACCACCCATCGTCCGTATCCGCTTTACATTTGTACATATCCATACATAAATAATAATAAATCAAAAATATTTGACAAAGGAATAATTTTTCGTTGGTTTATTTATTTTATTGCTTCATATTGAAAATACATTGGTGCAACATAATAAGCTTTCGAGTTCAAATTTTCAAAAAGGTGGCAACTCTCCTCAAAAATATTTCCAACAGTCATCTGTCTTAAACCTCCTTAATTTAATACCTATATTTTAGTAAGTCATTTGTTTTATCCGTTATGCAAATTGAGTTAAATTTTCCTCAAATATATTTTCAGCAGTAAACCTTAATAAGAATCTAAAGCTTCTTGCCGAAATTGCAATATTTCATTTATTTTATCAATTTAACTGAGTTAAAATTTCGAAAAGGTGGCAGACCTCCTCAAAAATATTTCCTACAGTCATCTTTCAATTGTAATATGTCATTTATTTTATCAATTAAATTGAGTTATATTTTCAACCAGGTCGTAACCCTCCTCAAACATATTTTCTGCTGTAAGCTTTCTTTAGTTTCGACACCCACATGGCAATACTTCATTTATTTTATCAATTTAATTGAGTTAAAATTTTCAAATAGGTGGCAACCCTCCTCAAAATTATTTCCAACAGTTATCTTTCTGAAACCTATTTAATTTGATACCCGTATTGCAATATTTCATTTATTTGATCAATTTAGCCGAGTTAAAATTTTTAAGTAGGTGGCAGCCCTCCTCAAAAATATTTCCAACAGCTATCTTTCTAAAACCTATTTAATTTCCTACCCACATTGCAATATTGCAATTATTTTATCAGTGTAATTTAATTAAACTTTCAAACAGGTGGCAACCCT
>NW_016231902.1:0-1217 GCF_001687245.7 Rhagoletis zephyria | reverse complement strand
AGATCGTCCTCCACCTTCTCCTCCTCGCCCTGGCCCTCCTCTACGCCGCCTACCAAACGTTGGTTGGGGGCAAGTGCGAGCGGACGCTCTACTACGAGCGAAACTATTCACTCCTGCTCAATAGCAGTAATAGCAATAATAGCAGTGGCAACGGCAGCAACATCACCACCGCCGACCTGCCCGTCGTCGGCCACCACGAGATCATCCGGAAGACCTTCCAGTCGATGAACAGCCGCCGCTCCGACCACTACGCCGTCTCCGCGGTGCTCGATCTCATCGCCAGTCTGCTCTTTGCCGGCAGCGCCTACGCCTTCAGGCATCGCATCTGAAGGAGGAGGAGAAGGAGAAGGAGAAGGAGTTTTCTTTATTCAACGAACAAATTTCTGTTGTCCACCGGTCTTTCATCCTCTTCTGCACCACCTCTTCTACTGAATCACTCTTACTGGTCACTCTGCTAACACTTGCACACTTCCTTCCTTTCTTTCCTTCTTTTCTCTTTCTTTCCCTTTCTCTCCACCGTTTCTCCTATCTATCTACCTTTTCTTTCCTAAGCCAGCTTTTGCAAAAAGTACTTTTTGGGCTTTAAGCGCTTCCTTTTCTTCTTCTTCTTCCTCTTCTTCCTCTGTTGATACTTCTTGAACTGTAAATATAAAGATGAATCTTGTTTGACGATTTTTTGCTGCTTTTGAATTTCAGCGTTTTGTTTGGCTGTCGAGAGGTGGCGCAGCGTACGGAAATTTAAAGTTCGCATTTTTTTCTCCGTCGGTTGTTTTTATTTGTTTGTTTGATCTCGCACGTTGCACTCGGTGGTGCACTTTCATTTTGTTTCTTTTTCTTGGTGAATTTGGTGAACCCGATTCCGACTTTGCCACACTACCTCCAAACTATCACCACCATACCCAGAATGGCTCGAAAAACGGCAGCTGCTGCTGCTGCTGCTGCTACTTCAGAGGGCATTGAAAATATTCCACCGAAACCTAAGGCAAAGGCAACGGCAAAACCTGTGGCTGCCGGCGTAAAAAAGAAGGCGGTCAATCGTGCGCCAGCAAAAAAGCCCTCGACAAAGAAGGTGGCCAAGATCTTCTACGAGTTCCGGTACTGCAATCGCACCTACAGTGGCTTCTACACCTACCGGGAGTTCATGGAAAATTGCGTCAAGTGTCTGCGACATGAGCTGAGCTTCCTGCCGAAGCCGCTGCTCACCGAGCGAGCGAAGA
>NW_016231901.1:0-1217 GCF_001687245.7 Rhagoletis zephyria | reverse complement strand
TTGTAGAATAACAATATGGGTATCAATTAAAAGGGAAAATTCTGTAGAACAGAAAAAAATTAAATTTTTGGGTGCACCAGGACGAATAATTATTGAAAATGTCCTTTTAAAACTTTATCCTTGAATATTATTGGAAATTTTCAATATTTATTTTTCAAAAAAATATATGTCAAGGACTAATATGTTAACTACCACATCCTCGAATTTCGACCTTCTAACTTTATTAGTTTTAGATAAAAAAAAATTACACTTCTCTTTATAAGATATTGATATGTTGCAACACCGCCTTATTATTAAAACGAGAAGTGAAAGTGTGGCAACCTTAAATTGACAATTAAAATACAACCTTCGGCGTGTATGTACACTAACGCGACGATAGCTGAAATTATTTTATTGTATCGGAAAACCAAAGTAAGAACCATATTTGCCAGTAATTGAATTGTTTGTTAATACTGCTCTCCTTAATAAATAGTTTCTTAAAGCTACTGTCAACTGGAAACTAGCGTTTGATTCTTAGAAGGCAGGTGCTCTTAAAAGTTGGTGGACCAACAGATAGTTACAATATATGTATAGCCGTCATCGATTCGCCACTTCGCTGCTTGCTATGTTTGAGTTCCGGTCGCTTAACGAACAATTTTGCATGTGAAAGCAACAACAAAGTTAGCTAGGTCGGATAGACGATAGCGAGTTTGGTTGTACCTCATTGAATTCGTTCGTTTCGCCATTTGCTAACTGTTGGCGAATCGATGACGGCTNGTCGCTTAACGAACAATTTTGCATGTGAAAGCAACAACAAAGTTAGCTAGGTNTGTCAAGGACTAATATGTTAACTACCACATCCTCGAATTTCGACCTTCTAACTTTATTAGTTTTAGATAAAAAAAAATTACACTTCTCTTTATAAGATATTGATAGTTACAATATATGTATATAAATGAAGATACTGGAAGCATTTTTATGGAACCATGTATGCGCTCTAAAAGAACAAACTAACCGCATAAACTGATGATGCACCTACGGTTTAAATACTTTAGTTGTTTTGTATACAATGGCGTAGCCAGCCTTTCACCTAGGGGGCAGGAGTTTGTATAGAGGGGCAAAAAATTATTTTGATTATATATTTTTTTTTGTGTTAAGAAAGTCTAAGTTTTCTGGTAGCCTTTACAATGATACCAATTTTTTAAAAATCGGTTAGTATTTTTTTTTGTTTAAAATAT
>NW_016231900.1:0-1217 GCF_001687245.7 Rhagoletis zephyria | reverse complement strand
GAGTTTCATTTTCCCCGAAACGGTTCACTTTTCACTTTTGGTTTCCATGTATTTACTATGGGTGAAATAAAAACTTTTGGATGAATTTATTTCGGGCGAAACTTCAGGCAAAACACGTAATGTTAAATAAAATAAAATCAACATAAAAAAATTGTAAAAAATTTTAAATTATTTTTTTTTACTGACAGAGGTTATATCCAAAGGTACATATGCAGTTAGCTGCAAGTTAGTTTACATCTAATGCAGAGGTAACCACTCTTGACTATTTTCCTCAGAGAAAATATACAGATAATAGTGACGTTTAGTTCATTCCTCACCAACTTCAAGTTAACTTATCGTGAGATATATTTCCTGCAGGGTATGTATGTATCTATTCGTTTNTTAATTTTGCATGCAACAATGCTGTGGTGCATATGACGCAACTCGATAGATGATTGTAGGGATGCAACGCTTAAAGGTAATTAAGCTGCCGGTCAAACATTTGGCACAGCCGAAATGCAGCTGACTTATTGAGTGACTGACTGACCGATTGACTGATTGGCTTGCTGTATATCCAACACTTTATGTTACAACTATCATTATTATTGTTACAATTGCTTTGCAAACAACTGCAGGAGCAGCATAGACAATTTGTGGAATGGTCAAATCAAAAGAGGTAAAGATCGGTAAGTGCCAACAGCTTCAGAAGCCGCTAGCAGTGAATATAATTGCATTAAATTTAGGTGATTGATTAAAAGTAAATTGCTAGAATTGAAGCAGAAAGCATATTGTAATCTCTTGTATGTGCATATAGTATAAAAAATGTATTTGGAACAGGATATGTTTGTAGCATGCAACAACTATGGTGCACAAACGACTTAAAAAAAAAAAATACCAAGTAGTATTACCTAAGCTGAGTTGTGAACCATAATACGGTCCTGATTCTCGGAAATCTTGACTGGGAGGATCCCCGTCAACCAGTGGTACGAGAAGATTTTGTAACCTTTATCGGCGCATTTGGAGAACTGACGAGAAGCAGCTTTGAGAACGAATTGAACATTAAATTAGAATCCGCTGAAGGGATGGACGCGAGTCCGAGTTTACGCAATGGAGCCGAATACGAGGAGATTCCCCTTTCAAGAGCTGCATGAGGACAGTCAGTCTTAAAGGAAACGAAAACTATGGGCCGGGACATTAAGAAATGTGTTCCGAGAGGTACTGATGGATGCACTGTTATG
>NW_016231899.1:1059-1217 GCF_001687245.7 Rhagoletis zephyria | reverse complement strand
GATCCCTAGAATATGATTTTCACAGAGCAATGGGCGATTTTTTTGTCTCTCCACAAATCGACCCGGCCTAATATGTATATATATATACATATACATATACATATACAGGGTGTCCCAGAAGTAACGTGCCAAACTTTAGGGGAAGGTAGGTGGGGGGG
>NW_016231899.1:0-859 GCF_001687245.7 Rhagoletis zephyria | reverse complement strand
TACTCAAATGCAATGTAGTTAAAATATATTAAGGAACCATCATAAAATTATGACTATTTTGGGATTTTTAGTTTTTTGATATTTTCTTCCCCAACTTTGACTATTGTTGTTCATTCAATAAAGATTTTAGAAAGGTGCCACTCTTACTGTTTCGAATAGAAAAGAAAATTATAGCCGCTTTTGTGGGCAAAGGACTGAGACACGCTAGAATGTATTTAATAGATTTAAATTTAAGGTGCTCTTGTTACCGACCAATGACATGCTTAATAGTACAAAGGTACATTATAACCAGCTCCTGATATTATTTTATGTTACTTACCGGAATTAGTGAAAGTGGATTTTGTGAAATTGGGCCCTTCGAACATTGTGTTATTAATACTATGACAGAGATCACGTAGTATACGTCGCATGAATATGTGGATATTCACCTAATTTACGGTGAAGCCTGCTGTAATGCCAGAGCTGCTCAAAGACTCTATGCAGAGCGATACCCCAATCGTCGGCATTCGGTTCGTGAAGTATTCGCCCGGACCCATAGAGAAATATATGAAGGTAAGTGATTTTCACACCTTTCCTGTTTGCTTGCTTTTTACCTATAATTTTTCACTTTTTGAGGTCGCATACCAGGAAGGCGTGGCGGAGAAACAGGACGCCCTGCAACGGTAGATGTTGAAGCTGTGTTAGAGGAAGTGGAACTAGGTCCATCGACTTCAGTGAGAGTGATGGAAATACGGACGGGAATACCAAAAACTACAGTTCACAAAGCTTTAAAAGACCATCGATTTTATCCCTACCAGATTCAACGTGTTAAGGCTCTACAAGAAAGAGATTACCTGTCGAAGGTTAGATTTTGCCGTGA
>NW_016231898.1:0-1217 GCF_001687245.7 Rhagoletis zephyria | reverse complement strand
TTTTTTAAAAAAAAAGTTATCAAGCTCTTAAAAAATCACCCGTTAGATGGGCAGTGCAACGGCCATTGTAAACTCTATTTAAATTTTCAACAATTGAGTATTCAATCGGATTCAGAGTTTTCGGAAACCTCGTAGTATTGGATTTTTTCGAAAATACCGCTATATGGAAGGTGAACGTGGCAACTGTCCGGTTTTGCCCGTCAGATATCTCAATTTTTGTTTGAGTCACCTTGTGCACGGACGGAAAGACATGGAAAAATCAGCTACTCTTTTAACTCTGAGTTATTTTGTATATATATGTATACATGTATATGTCTATATCTAGATTTCTTTAGGCTGCTGCAAGCAACCGTCATGCGAACAAAGTTATAATACCCTTGGAAGTGCGCGTATATTTTCGTTATAGAACTTGCCTAGGGGGTGAGAGCAGTAAAATTCCGACATTACTTCTTTTGGACCACCCTAATGTACATACATAACTTTACAAAAAGTATTTAAGCGTCCAGGTGCAAGTCATGTATGTTTCTGCGGCTCTTTCAAGCGATTTTTGTAGCTAAACCGAAAACAAAATCTCTGATCTGCATTACTAGCCACTGCTCAGCTCAGATGTTTACATAATAAAAAGAATTTACACTTTTGAACAACTTTATGCATAAAACGAATTTTGATGAAAGGTATAAAAATCAAAAACAAATGTTTCAGCGGAAAACAAAATAACAAGCGATTGCATTAAAACGGGGTACGAGTATATCGCTCATTTGCTGAGAGAACGTCATAAAACAAAAATACGAGTTATTTGAATTCAACACGCCACGGTAAGGCCAAATTAAGATTCTATAACAGTTTCATTCTATGAATTCAATTTTATTATTATTACGGATATACATACATAGGTATATTTGTAGTTTTCAAAAATCATTTTTCATAGTAAAGACTTGACGATTTTTCTTAAATTTTGCGTATTTAGTATATGACGTTCTTCCAGCAAACTAGCAATATGAAGATAATGTTATGCAGGCAACGCATGAAGTGAAGTTCGAGTGCTTCGCTTGCAAAATTTACAACACCAAATTTTACGTCGGACATTTTACGGTTGAACTTATTTTTAACCAGCAATGCAAAAGGACCCAGTTGCGCAGCGGTACGCGAGTGAAAATTGTCGCTAGCTTACGAGTGTTTGTTAAAAGTGCATTATAAGAAAATTTGCATATCTTCCC
>NW_016231897.1:0-1217 GCF_001687245.7 Rhagoletis zephyria | reverse complement strand
ATTACAATACCGATGTGTAGACCAGTGACGGGCATTGTTATGTCGTTGCCGCTACCGCATCGCGTTCTTATACCGATGTGTACAAATAAAANGTGGCTGCAGTGTCTCAAAATATGGATTTTCATGGTTGTCGTAGACAGATTTTCCCCCACTGCTTCTTTGCTCACGTAAGGGCTGAGGTGCTACGGCAGAGGTTGCGCCTCATACTTATGTGGGCCGATGGCGGTGGAGTCGGCCGCAAGGCACGGTTAATGCTCACTGCATACGGTTCGCGATCAACATTCAATTTGCTTTGCCCAGTCCAGTATACATATCGTCGATTTCTGCAAATTACAATACCGATGTGTAGACCAGTGACGGGCATTGTTATGTCGTTGCCGCTACCGCATCGCGTTCTTATACCGATGTGTACAAATAAAGTAGTTATTTCATGATATTAAAGAAAAGCTTATCATTTAGAATAAAGTTTACGAATATGTATTTATGAGCACAAAAAAATTCGCCTTCGAGTACTTGAAGCTAGTGAAATATCAAATGTGTGGAAAAAATATTGTGAAATTCAAAAAAAATGTTAAAATGAAGCTAGTTATATTTTAATGGGATCTCTACTAGCATATATCGTGCGGGGGGTTTAAGGGGCGTAATCAACGCCGTAGTGAAGTGGCAAAGTTTGGGATTTACATGATTTAACTTTAAAAGCGATTATTTAGTTGAGTCGAAAGTTGAACGAAAAGTTGGCAGCTAACCAATTTCATTTAAAGAGCCGTTTGCAACTGCTGCATTCATCTAAAAAATGAGGTATCATGTTCGGTGTGAATTTCTAGCACCGTTTTAACGATTGGGAAGTTACACAGACTTTTCATCAGAGCTGCACTTATGCAGTTTTTATTACATGCCTCAAACAGGGCCCAAGTAGGGTGCTCACCAAACAATGAATAAGAGATAAACAATCGTTGGAAACAAAAATGGAGCCCCNTTTGTAGTTCAGAAAGATACTCCGTTTTCCACCTCCTGCAGAAGTTTTGATGCAAGGCCTTGAGTTTCTGCCACCGATTGACAATTGAGGCAGCGTTTTCGTTCACGTCTATTTCTGGTGGGGCTAACAGATGTCCGCCTACCAGAAAATGACCTGGAGTTAAAGGCTCAAGGTCAGATGGCTCATTTGAATCTGGACTTAGAGGTCGAGAGTTGAGGCACGACTCAATTCGACAGAGAAG
>NW_016231896.1:0-1217 GCF_001687245.7 Rhagoletis zephyria | reverse complement strand
CCGCGGCTTTCGTTTTGAAACCTATCTTGCCATAGTCTTAGTGTCTCGTGTCTTACTCTTTCCCTTTCGTTGCCACTTGGATTCGTTTGCGCCTTAAACTCCCACATTTTCTTGCGTTCGGCTGCTAGCAGGTCAATGGGAACCGTTCCGCTTATAACTAGTATTGCCTCGCCGGACACTGTACGGTACGCAGAGGCTACTCTTAAAGCTGCTGTGCGATGAGCTCTAGAAAGTGTCTTGCAACGGTTTTTTTNCAGATCTCCGCTCCGTATAGCAAAATATTCAAGGTTGTGGACATTAGAAGTTTTCTTTTACTTTGGGTCGGTCCACCAATATTGGCCATTAATCTGCTTAGGTAAGCCGTTACCTTTGCTGATTTTGCGACTGCATGCTGCATCTGTGCCCAATACGTTAGCCTGGGGTCTAGCCTTACGCCTAAGTACTTTATTACTCTTTGCGTCTTTAATGTAATGCCGGTCAGTTTCATGCTCACTTCTAAGGGAATACGCTTCTTGGTTANGTTTTCTCTGCTGCAAGTTTAAGACCGTGTGAGTCGAGCCATGCCTGTGTTCTTATCATAGTCTGGTTTAATTTGCGACGGGCGTCTTCGGTGTCTCTTGCGGTGATCACTGCGGCAATGTCATCAGCGTAGCCTACTAAATATGTGTCATCTGGCATCTCAAGGTTTAATATTCCGTTGTAGCTGACGTTCCATAGGTCTGGCCCAAGAATGGAGCCTTGTACCGGGCCTGAATCCGTACTGTCTTGAGGAAAGTCCGCCACCGCTAGCGATAGCCGCTTCTATTCTAGGTTTTAGCAGCCTTTCTAAGAGTTTTCCAGCTGTGTCCAGCATACAGAGTGGTCGATACGCTGATGGTGAGTCAAGGTTTCCCTTTCCTTTGGTGATTAAGACGAGCTGCTGCCTTTTCCAAATTTCTGGGAATATTCCGTTCTTGATGCAGGCATTGTACATATTTAGAAGCACTTGAGGGCGTTCTGTGGCGATTATTTTTAGAACTTCTGCTGGAATACCGTCTGGACCTGGTGCTTTCTTGGCCTTTACTCTATTAGTGGCGGACTTGAGCTCTTCTGCGGTAAATGGTGGTATTTCGATGATAGGCTCCATTTCTTTGGTTAATGCCTCATGCGTGGGAAAGAATTCGCTTACTATTAGAGGTGCAAAACTATCGATAGTCAGACCATCGATAGTTTTCGAT
>NW_016231895.1:0-1217 GCF_001687245.7 Rhagoletis zephyria | reverse complement strand
CTTAAGAAGGCCCACCCAAATTATCTCCTGGGTTGATGCATTCCTCTATACATTACTTGATTTTTTCTTATTCGATTTTAAAACACAAATATGTTTTGGAAAGAGATTTTATATACCTTTAAAGTGATATATAAGTCTCAGAAAATATGTTAATATTAAGAATGTCCGCTTCGCACTTCTTGATTTGCCATACGAATTACACAGGAAATTTTGTTTTTTTTTTTACTTCTGATTTTTATATTTAACGAACAATACATTGTACTGTAAAGGTCTTGGAGTATTTTTAAAGAGAATTAAACGCTCTACAAAAAACGTCCTCGAACTCAAATAACTTTTGACCGACCTCGATCTTTACAGATCAGAAAGTAAAAAAAAAATTTNATTTAACGAACGATACGTTATACTGTAAAGGTTTTGGATTATTTTTGGAGAGAATTAAACGCTCTACAAAAAAGGTCTGAAGTCATTTTTCCACCTTTTTTGTATAGCGTTCAATTCCCGAAAAAACTAATCCAAGACCTTTACACCGAACAAAGGGATACCCCCTTTATTGAAATATTTCGTACGAAAAAAAAAAATTTTGTTTAATGAAAAAAATTTAGCGACAATAATAAGCCTATTTTCATGTTGTATTACTTATGTTTCGGATGTATGTATTTTCACTGCCGCACCCTGTATTCATCGGTACAGTTGCTCACTTCGATATCGCTTTATTTTAACCCTGGAAATTGAAAATTTCCGGGGAATATGTTTCAACCTTCTGCTGACCCTAAAAACTTAAATGATTAAAACTATCAACAAAAAAACTAGCTTTGAAAGCATCAAAGAGTTAAATTTGAAAGTAATGTCGAATCTATTTCGTTATATCTGCGGCATATTTTTGCCTCCTTGTCCTCGTGCAGCTCACGCATTTCATAATATTTTAATTATTTCAGTAGAATTATTTTCAAGAAAATTGAACCCCTTAACCCCAAGGGTGTCCTAGACCACGCTTCCAACTCCTCTAAACTGGAGGGAAATTTTTTTTTTGAAAAATACAAAAATATGAATTACCAAGTCGAGGGAGCTCTATGTCCATTCCAGAAAAAAGTTTCCGACAAAATGTATTTATTTTAAGCGCAGAATCCGAATCTATGGTAAAAAAATTACATATCGAAACCGGAAGTCAGTAATAATTCTGTGCCTATTTGGTCGCCGCGGACTAGCAGGACGCAGTG
>NW_016231894.1:0-1217 GCF_001687245.7 Rhagoletis zephyria | reverse complement strand
GTACTGGCGGGATGACAAATACACCAAAATATTATCTTTTATTTAATCTTAACACATATGTACCAAAATGCATAAATATACACCAAGTTATACACCAGTGTGCTACTTCAGCTATTGCTGTCCATACTGCGGTTTGAGGTTTATAAAACAGTTCAAATGTAGAGAACATTGTCCGAATCTCAGAAACTCGATTCAGGACTAAATCCTGCAAAAATCGGAGCAAGAACAAATTTTCCGTACTAGATTGAATTTTTTATTTTCGTTTCTGACATTAATTGTTGACTTAAATATTTTCTATTCATGCAAAAACAATAACGCGAGCAAAGTAAGGACAATATGTTACATATTTAGGTAATCCTTAGCATTTTCTATAAAGTAGAACGTATCTAGCACTTAATTTTTTAAAGAGCAATAGGATCTAAGCCTTTTCTACTTTATATAAATTTCATTCTACAAATATTTTTTAAAAACTTAAGTAAAGTTCTGCATCCGCCAATTTCTACAGCCATACATCAAAAAATAATGAAGTTACTTTATTGACGCATTGCTATGAAAGAGTTAAGGCTCCGTTATGCATACTTGGCATTGCTTGAGAGTTGTCACATAAGGAATCTGTTAAATGAGCTTCGCGTGTAAGCGGTTACCCAACGCACAGTATTACATACGTAAAAGTCTGTAGGTTTTTGATTTCTACGTAAAAATGGTATAGCAGTGCATGCAATGCCAAGTATGCATAACAGAGCCTTTACTCTTTAACAGTGAGATTTGGCAAACTTTCAATTTTTCTACTGAAACCGGTTGTGAACACTCAAAAAACGGCCCCAAGAGGGGCATAACATGAGTGAAAAAAAAACGGAATTGATTTGAAGTCAAGCGGAGTAGAGTAGATTTCAAATTTTTTTCAAAAACCGGAGTAAATCTTATCTGATCTGAGTAAACTCCGACCACTAGGAGGGAACGAATTTTTTTAAATTTTAACGCTAATGACCCACAGATGGCGGGAAAACATAGGGTTGTATCAGACATTCGACGTGGTTTNGAGTAAACTCCGACCACTAGGAGGGAACGAATTTTTTTAAATTTTAACGCTAATGACCCACAGATGGCGGGAAAACATAGGGTTGTATCAGACATTCGACGTGGTTTCGATTTGGTTAGCTTCTTCCGGTGTCCCCACCGGAGCTAACCACGTAGTTATGGCTGTTGAGTTGGTTATC
>NW_016231893.1:0-1217 GCF_001687245.7 Rhagoletis zephyria | reverse complement strand
TTATTGTGCTAATGTTATATTTTATAATAAATGAAATGAAATGAAATTATCTTCTCCAACAGCAGATTAAAANAATACTTGAAGGCTAGAAATTGCATTTTTCTATTTCGCCTTATGATGGATAAGGAACCTAGCTATCTGTTTGAAAAATTGTATTTCCCGAAATCTGCGCGCCTAACGGAATTGATCGTGCCCAACTATAATTATCTAACATCTGCAAGACTATTTTTTGTTAATGCTATTCGCACCTGGAACTCGATTCCATCTCATATTCGTAATAGTTTGAACATAAGCAACTTTAAGAGTGTTTTGTATTCTTATTTTCGTTAAAATGCTATTTCATATCCAAAGTTATACCCTTTCCTCTGAGGCTCGCTATCTAGTTAGGTATAGGGTAATCAATACATTATTCTTATGTTTTTCCTTATGCTCCACCTGTGATTCTCTATAGAGTTTTGTAAGTTTTTGTTGTTCCTGTTTTTGATTTATATATTACTTAATTTTAAACATTAACATATTGTAATTCTTTATTATAAGTTACAGTTGTACTATAAAAGATCATTGGGATCTTATTGTGCTAATGTTATATTTTATAATAAATGAAATGAAATGAAATTATCTTCTCCAACAGCAGATTAAAAAAGTCACATGAAAGAGAGTCGCCCTGTCTGAAACCCCGTCTGGTGGCGAACGGCAACAGAGCAGAGCTGATGGTATTGCTCGAGGTCATTTTTCACAGCCGTATGAGTATTGAGGGGATATAGGAAACTTTTATTAGTGCTGTCGAAAGCGGCTTTAAAGTCGACATATAGGTGGTGAGTGCCGATCCTTTTCTTGCGGGTCTTTTCCAAAATTTGGCGTATTGTGAATACCTGGTCTATGGTAGACAATACATTCGATAAGACCTTGCAACCTATGCTTAGGAGGCTGATCCCGCGGTAGTTGGCACGCATGGCGGGGTCGCCTTTCTAGTGGATTGGGCAGAGCGCATTTGAATTCCAGTCGTCGGGCATGCACCTTATTACCTCCTTGCCATCGTAATTAAATAGCTTAGCTGACAGGCCGTCAGCTCAAGCAGCTCTGGCACTTTTNTCGAAAAGTGTTCCCTCCATAATCTGAGTACGTTCTGGACATCGGTCACTAGGTCGACATGGTTGTTCCTGCAAGAGTCTTGAAACCTTCCGTAAGTCGATCAACTCTCTACTAGAAATTTCGGG
>NW_016231892.1:0-1217 GCF_001687245.7 Rhagoletis zephyria | reverse complement strand
ACCGCAACGCCGGCATCACCTTCATGGGCATTGAGGCGCTCGATGTGGCCGTCTACCCGCTCTTTCAGCACTTTACCGCCGCCGCGGAGTTTATCGAGGAGGCGCTGTCCAGTTCCGGAGGAGGTCGGGTCCTCGTGCACTGCGGCGAGGGCATCAGCCGCTCCTCGACGCTCGTCATCGCCTGGCTGATGCTGAAGAGGGGCTATCCGCTGAAGGAGGCGGTCAGACAGGTGGTGAAGCACCGGAACATCCTCCCCAACCAGGGCTTTCTCCTGCAGCTCTGTCAGCTGGCGGATCAGATTGTCGCGGGGACGGTGCCCCAGCCCCAGCAGAAGAAGGCGGTCGAAAAAACGGTCGCTCCAATCAGCCGAGGCTCCTCAGTGTCGCCGATGCCTGACCGGCAGAGTAGTCACCGATTTCTGTCGCCCTCGCCGTCGCCCTCTCTGTTTACCTCCGCCTCTTCAGCTTCTTCAGCCTCTTCCTCCTCCTGTTCGCCGTCGCCTCTGCCTGCGTTTTCCTCTTCTTCTTCTCGTGGACTTTCTTATGAACGTCGTCGAGCCCCTTCTCCGTCGCCCGTTTCTCGTTCGAGCTGGTCGAATGGCTGGACGCCCCCACCTCCTCCAATTACATCCTCTTCCTCCTTTGCCTCCTACTCTCGAGCTCGAAGTCCGAGTCCGTCTCGTCGAAGCGGCGGCGGCGGCGGCGGCGGCTACCTCTTCAACGGCAGCAGCAGCAGTAGTCCTTCTTCTAATCTCTTCGCAAAGAGGAGCACCTACTCGCCGGTGTTCAACTCCAGCATCGGCAGCAGCAACAGCAGCAGCAACTACCTCAGTCCACTGCTGACCTCGACCACTCGATCCAGGGGACTGAGGTGTCAGAGTGTGGATCGCGATTTTGGCGGTGGTAGTGGTGGCTACAGTCGACCACTGTACAGCAGCAGCAGCGGTGGCAGCAGCAACCTGCTCATGGGCAGCTATCTCAGTCCTCGCCACTACACTGCCATTCGGTAGCAGCAGCAGCAGCAGCAGTTGTGGTGATTTGTGGGCAATTATTTTCCCCTAGCACACGATTTGCACTTGTCTGCTTCATTTTATTTTATGAACTTTTATGCACGCTTTCTGGAGCACACACATTTTCACTTCTCTTTTTGTGTCATTCTGCCGTTGTTGCCGCCGCCGCTTACCTTTGCTTGCCTTTGCAACAGCACAATAAAATAA
>NW_016231890.1:0-1217 GCF_001687245.7 Rhagoletis zephyria | reverse complement strand
AAGTTTATCACACTCTAAATCTTTGGTATTTCTTAAAAATATTATCCGACATTATTTTCTTAAGTATGTGGACACTCTATACGTTAATTGGTCTTAACTGAAACATTTCCCAATAGCTCCCGTTTGATACGTATCCTGCGAAATACTTTTTAATACACACATTTATGTCACTTAACTTTTTNACTTGCATATTTAAATAAATTTTATTTTTCTGACAGGTGGCAACTCTTTCAAAAATAGCCAAACTTCACAGGAACACTCTCCGGATTTCTATGAAGCTATCCTGGAAATTTTAACAAAATCCGCTGAGTGCTTTCGGAGTCTATAAGCTGCATAGACACATACATACATACATACATCCTCTTTTATATATATAGACAATTGAGTGCATAGGGTTAGTGGTGACTTAGCCTTCAAACAGAATAAAACGCGTATATTAAATTCAAGCAAACTGGTGTTTCATTCGAAAGCTCGAGGCGATTAGGATTTCTACGTACTTCGGGGTCATGAAAATTATCATGTCATAACAGTTAGTCTCCCTTTTTCTACTTTTCTATGTAAGCAATTCCACAAATGAGGTGTCATTTGAATAGTCAGAGGTCCCCTGAGTGGTTATTAGGTAATATTAATGGTCATAATACCTCTGAAGTAAAGATATTATTGTGGCTTATTTTTATTGAGATTTGTACCACGATTGTTTATTAGGAAAAATTTAAAAGGCAACAAATACATTGTTTAGGAAGAGCCTGCCTGAAACTATACAATAAAGCAAATAAGCAAATGGATGTATAGAATTGTCAACAACAACCACGTGGTCAGGTTTAAATAGCGTTAACGGGGTGTACATAGCTCAGTGGTTAACGCTTCTGAATTTGCAGATCGATTACGCAGGTTTGATCCCTGCTGAAGTCTAGAAATAAGAAGTCTGATGAGGAGATGTGGTGATCTCCGAAATAGTGCTATAACTTCTACCGCTTAGACTTTGTTGCTTTTTCAATTTTTCCTAATAAACAATCGTGGTACAAAGCTNACTTCTACCGCTTAGACTTTGATGCTTTTTAAATTTTTCCTAAGAAACAATCGTGGTACAAAGCTCAATAAAAATATTAAAAAGTAAAGGAATTTGTAATTTTATTTTTGTTTTTAATTTACCATTGTTGAGTCACAGTAAAGGTATTTTGTACTGAAGCACTATTGTAACTGCAGCATCGCATACA
>NW_016231889.1:302-1217 GCF_001687245.7 Rhagoletis zephyria | reverse complement strand
TTTTCTCCTGCGTTCTGCATCTTCTACAGATCTTATCGTTAGTCAGATCCAGTTTATAGTCTAGCGGCCTCCCTCTTGAGGGAAAGGAGAAACTTCGTGATCTTCATGTCATATGCTCTTGAAATAACGCTGGATACCTTGCAGGCTTGCGTTTTATTCCACTTTCGGTATCTTCTTTGTCAGCATGGTTTCCGCCCTGGAACCTAGTAAAGATGTGCGTCACTACTGGTGTGTAGCGAATTCAGAGCTGATTTTCACTGCGTCATACATCTCGATGAAGTGCTGTACGATAGTAGCGCAGCCTGACTGTCGATGTAGATATTCAGCGGTTTGTTTACTAGGGTGCTGCTGAGTAGGCAAACTAGAAAACGACTAGAAAATGCTGCATTAGTTCGGCAGCTTATATGATTTGTTGAGACCGAGCTCCGCGCAGACGACTGCTGCCCCTACGCCTTACTACATCTTCGACCCGTCTGTGTAGACAATGTCCGAGCCAGCACTCCTCATGTCCTCCCCCCAGTCCTCGACCTCTATAGTGGGTTCAAAGTTCGTCCCAAAATGCAGATCCGGGATCATGAAGTCAATCACTCTGAATAAATTGGACGCTATACTACTGTGCCCGTAGGACCTGCACACAAACTGTCCGTAGCATAAAGCCTGACGGCAGTTCTTGACGCTATATTCTTGGTCGAGACGTCCGCCGGCAAGAGGTGCAACAAGGTGTAAGGTGCTGCCGTTGGTGTTGTCCTGAGTACTCCTATCATGCCGATCATTGCTGGCCTATATACACTTTCTGTTCTCTTGAGAAATATTTCCTTCTACATTGCTGTCCACCAAACCAGCACCCCATGGAATAGTATCGGCCTGACTATCGCCGTCAAGATGCAGTGAGAAATAGTAGGCGATAAGCCCCAG
>NW_016231889.1:0-291 GCF_001687245.7 Rhagoletis zephyria | reverse complement strand
TTCAGGTGGAGGGTCACCCCATCCAGCTCAGGCTTATACCAGTTTGGAACCTTTTATTTACTGCTGAAAAGTACCGGATCAGTATTTTATGAGTTAACACTTAGCCCCACCACGATTGCCTCATAAGAGAGCTGAGTGTGGACAGACACTTACCGCTTACTATGACAGAAATATCAACTTCATATGCCGTAAGTCCTCCCTCCATTATCTTAAGTATCCTGTTGACCCCCTTGTGCGTACCTTTGCAAACTGGTTTTGTGGCATCATGCCTACCCCACCGAAATACTTCTT
>NW_016231887.1:0-1217 GCF_001687245.7 Rhagoletis zephyria | reverse complement strand
AGTTCTCTCAACGATCTGATTCCCTTTGTACGTTTAGCCTGTCTGCCATGTTCTGAGTTCGTTCAGTAAATATGAGTCTTTTTTTCATTCATACAAAATAAGTAAGTAGTTACACTTTACGGGCTCCTATCGCAACATTTATAGAAATAGCATAGGCCTCAGCGTAAAATACAGAGTAGTCCCTCCACATGTCGGTACAAAAAATTTATTTGGGTAGCAAACTGTAACTTCCAGGACAGTCGGTATANTAGAATATTTAGAAAAATTTCTGGTATGCAGTTTTATATCCCATTCAATTTTAGGATAATAAAGCGCAAGTTTCAAGTGGCTAGAAATAAATTGTTGTCAATTTTTTTTGTTGACGATGCTAGGCATTTTCTTCCATATAAAAAAATTGTCGAGCACACTTTGTATAGGAAAAAATTCGTGAGCAAAAGAATTCTTAAAAATTCTTGAATTGAAACTTGCGCTTTATCATCCTAAAATTTAATTACCTACAAATCTGCATACCAGAAGTTTTTCTATAACAACTCTGAATAAAGAGTTTATAAATTTGGGGAAAATTTTTCGAATTCTTGTATAAAGTTTGAAAAGGGGATTTTTATGGTATTTGTTATATAGCTAGCCAGGCTTTTATAAAAAAGTATTAAACATAAAATAAACCATGGAAATATAGCCAAAACTATTCAAAGTAAGGCGAGTATGTTCTAATGACCACCAGCGTTTAAGTGCATATAAATTGAGGACTCGTGCAAATGTGCAGGCGAAACGATTACACTACTAAGAATGGTATGACGTGTAATATGCGGAGTGCCTTAGAGCTCCATACTTGGTTTTACTTTACTTTTAATTTATTTGTTCTATTTACCCTCATAAACAGGAAAATGACGGGTATAAATTGCCAAGAGTTTAACATCCATGACAGGCAATCCAGTTCAACATCAGTTATTTGGAAATATCTAATTTATTAAAATTCGTACTAATCTTATATATTATTAAGTGGGCGTGCCTGGCATTTCCTATTTCATTTATTTGTATTTAATTTTAGAGAATAATTGATATGTTTTTTTTTTCATCCACTACTACACAATTGAAAAGACTAACGTTAATTATAGCTAGTGTTGTTATTTGTATTCTTGTGGCAGCTGGTTGTCAATAAATCAAAAATACTGAATTTTCACGCCTCCTAAATATATAAGACATTTGTTTGGTAATTT
>NW_016231885.1:0-1217 GCF_001687245.7 Rhagoletis zephyria | reverse complement strand
ACCAAAGTTATAATACCATTTCATGCTCATGAAAGGTATAAAAATGTGTTTATGGGGTTTTTCAAAAACTTCGCCCTTTACTTCATCTAGACTGACCAGTTCCGGCGATTTTTAGAGCATTACTATGTATATAATTTATTAAAACAANTTGTCTGGAGCTGTATTTTATACATGACGAAATTAACAATACATCGAATTCCTACCTTGTCGGCATCACGAAAAACCTAAATGAAATGAAGGAACATGTGCTGCAAGTCGTACGATTTGAAATCGATGCGATTTGCTAAATATTTGTAATGAAAGAAATAAATTTTCAAATGGAAACTGCTCGAAACACTTAATGGCATCATATTCACTGATTCGGTGTCAAATTTTTACCCGGGAATAACATCTAAATGTGTGAATGCGTGGTTTGTTTCCAACAAAATTGATGTTTCAAAGTGGCTCGTGAATTACCCGAGCTCAATCTCATAGATATTATATGGGAAATTTTACCAAAGGTGGACTATGTGAAATTAAATGGAAAATATTAATTTGTTAATGGTTTACAAATTGTATGTAGCGAAATGGTGACATGGATAAATATGTATGAGTTCAGTTGACTGCAATATCCGGACCGTCGGCATTAATGGGAAGAGAGCAACTGAATGTAGTGACGGACTCTCTGTAAATGTCTTTAATGGCTTGTCGGTACGTCGTCAGGTCCAGTGATTGGGTCACGTGTGTCTGGAACGGTGGGGTGCAATAACACCATACGCAATAACGCCATATGGTCTTATTTCCATTTTGTTTTGGAAATAAAACCATATGGTGTTATTTCCAATCCATAAGTGAAATAAAGTCATATTAAAATTTGTGCAAATGAGTAATAAAGCCATATTCTGAAATGACACTCTCAACATGACAAAGAGCGGAGTTTGCAGTCTGGAGTTAAAATATTATGCCCAAAGTNACGAATCGAAAATTTGAAATTTTTGAATACAAAATGATAGGAAAATTTCATGATTTTCGATTCGTACGAAAACAAGAATACGCCCCAATATTTTTTGCTCCATTCTGAATAAGGTTTTTTGTTCGATTCTGTTAACGTAAAATATGTGTGTTTACCACTCTTACCAGTTGTCGATACTAAATTAAATTACGCAAAAGTGAAAAATATTTGAAATTAATACTGAATTATTTAAATTGATACAAATTATTATTAATATAATGAAATA